>NC_056736.1:392962342-392964842 GCF_019279795.1 Protopterus annectens
TTCAAGTAATGAATACCTTACTACAACCACATGCAAATGACTGAATTTTATTGACAGGACCAGTAAAAGAATACTTTTTGAAAATGCTACTTTAATGACAAAAAAAATCTGTCTCTCTTTTTCTTATGAAGTACAGATAAATAAATGATTGCAGGGTTGACTTTTGGGCTCAGAATGCACTAATTGCAGATCATACAGTAAGCATCTCATGGCTCTCCTGTTCTTTTTAGTTTAATCTACACATATTTAATCAAATGTTTACTACAGCTAATGAAGACTAGGTCTCATGTTCCAGCTCCGTTTCAGTTCGGAGACTCAAGGATGTTAATCAGATGGCCCCCTTTTACAATATGCCGGCACGTATACTAGTATAAATATAAGACTTTTCACTGGATTTCTGATAGTTTATAGTGCCCTCCTGAAAAGACCATTAGCCTGAGAATAACTGAGACTAGATGCAAGGTCAAATTTTCACTACTCTGAATAAGTCTATGACTGCATACTGCAAACCAGGGATGTGAAACTTACGCCCTTCAGACATCTACTACTCCTCAAACTAGCACAATTATTGGAGAGAGAAGTGACTACATAACTTTTATAGCTACACTACGTGTATTTCCATTTTGTCTTGCAGATTTTGGCCATTACCAAAGTTTTCTAGCCCTCTTACAGCACCAGTGGTTTGAGTTTGAGAATCCCTGCTGTAAACTTATCTGATCCAACCACATCGGAAGTACCATGCCTTGAAAATATAGTTTAACTTTAGTGCACTGATCACACCTGGGCTCAATATCTGATGTGACAAACTCTGGAAATTGAATAATAATCAACACAGTTAATAAAACAAAACGTTTCCAGCCGTGAGGCACAGTTTTATTGTGATAAGTGCTACACCACCACAGGAGTATGAACTTCATCGTAGTTTGTACATTCCTACCCAGTACTGCACAACACAAGTTTCTTCTTTACACTTGCTAGTACCGAAGTGAGATTTATGTAGTACTGCAAATGTTTCTCTCTGCTCTGGCACTATGAATATACATTCCTTGAACATTAAGCACTGCACAGTTTATCATCAAAATTCAGAAATGCACTCATTCGAATTTTGCTTCGTCGAAAGTATAGTTTCAAAGAATAATGATTGAACTTACAATTAGTGAATCTGCAAAACGCAAAAGCAATATGTATGGCTTTCCAATGGCATCATTGATATCACATTAATTATAGCAGTTGAAAGTAAAGTTCAATTTTCGTTTTGAAATAGAGTAAAATGTATATGCTACATTAGTGTAGCTTCATAAAAAATACTGCTCGTGAGAGATTAGATTTTTTTAAGCAAGTCTCTGTTAACATCCCTGTTTGATTAGAATCTAGGAACATATTTTGGACATATACCGTTTTTTAAAATAAACTGACTGTCATTTTATTCTAAAATTAACATGTAATGGTTCATTATTTAAACAGCATTACAAAATATGTGCTATTTAGAGAACTTAACATTTAATTTGTGTGATGCTTACAGGAGCGCTGTACTGACTGTGTAATTGTAAGAAATCCCTACCTACAGCAACATCCTTAGAGTTCCAATTTTTAAGGTAGGAAACATAAAACTACACTGTTATTACACCGGGCATCCCACTGGATATAGGTCAGCCAAATGCTGATGTAACTGGACACATGAAGGTTTTGGGCGAATGACTGTCATTTTACAACTAATATAAACTTTACCACAGCAACATCCCCATTGTATGAAGATGATCTTCCTGCTCTGATAACCAGGAAGCAAATGCGGCTTAACGGTCATCTTTTATAATCTGTATAGCTTAGCTTACCTTTTACTGCTGGAGATGTAGTCAGTTTGTAAAAATAAATAAATCCTCCTCACTCTTCTTTCTTCGCCGCGATCTCACTACTTCCTTGAGAGTTTTACCGCAAATGTAAAAAAACGACCGGACGGTGCTTTGGCGCATGCGTACACCAGCTGAAAGACGCTGGCATGAAAAAAAAACCGTGAAAAAAGTACTGTGGCGCATGCGCAGAACCGCTGAAGGATGCGGACATGAAAACACAGTAAAATTTCAATTTAAGGGTCGCGGGCCACATGGAAGAGCTCTGAGGGCCGCATGCGGCCCGCGGGCCGTGGGTTGGACACTCATGATCTAGACCATGGTATCTGTAAAATTAACATGTGCACCAAAGTGTCAGTAGTTTAAAACAAACACTAAAATACACATGAATTGTGAATACATACATATATACATACATACACACACAGTACACACTCCTACTCATACATGATACTGGTTCTTTCAGCTGAAGCACATGGACTGAACAAAGCTAACAATCTCATTTGACTAAAAATAACATTTGACTGAATCGTGATTGACTGAAAATTATAAAGTCTACAGACTGTCAGTGTTGTTGTGTTTTTATGTTTGAATGGAAACTGTGACTTTTTTTTCTCTTCTCCACTGTTGTGTAACTGCACAATTAGTATATT
>NC_056736.1:392969842-393147342 GCF_019279795.1 Protopterus annectens
ATGCAGTGTGCTCTGTACTACCCACAGTTGTGAATGTCCTCTCTGTTCTTATACACTGGCACTAGTATGCTCCTTCTCCAGTCATCTGGGATTAAAGATGTTAGAGGTGATAGAAAGGTGGTAGGATGCACACTGTGGGCAGATGAAGAAATGAGGACATCAGAGCACAAGCCAAAGTAGCTCCAATTACACAGAATATCAAAGAACAGATTATGGTGGTTCAGGCACATGTGCAGAAAAGCAGAAGACAATTGGGTGAAGAAGGCAGGAGGAAATTAGGGCATCGAGCAAAGAGCTGGATGGAGTGTGTGAGAGAAGACCTGCAAGAGTCAGGCATGAGTGTTGAAGAAGGTGGAAGAGTGGCATTGAATCGAGACAGATGGTGACAGCTGATATGATACCCCAACCCCATATAGAAAATAAGAAAAAGAGAGTTTATAATTGTGTCTCTGCTTCAACGATGAAAAGTAATGAGCTAAAAATCAACAGTGGCAATTGAACTTACGTATTCATTATGTATAAAATTATCTCAGATGTTACACTGATCTTAGCACAATAAAATAATGATAATCCATCAAATTAAACGCATTGATATGATTTCACTAAGCATTAATCAGTGTTAGACTGACATATACAAGTACTTATCAGTAATGAGCAGCAACATAAATAACCCATCTCGTGCAACTAAGTTAAATATTTTATGTTAATATAATCAACATTTATTTAAAAATTGTATTTTTAAGAAATTATTTAGTGTGTTGCACAATATTAGTAAGTTATTCTTGAATTCTTTATTAAATACATTATTCAGAACATGTTCACATAAAAGAATCAGAAACTTAGTAATGTCTTTTGATTTGAAAACTTACTGTACAATGAATACTAATAAGCAATTTCTCTCTTGGTTTAAGAGTAATAAATAAAAAAGCAATATTAAGTAATTAATATATGTACTCCTCTTTAATTTATTTAAAAGGAAGAGCATTATGATACTTGCACTGTCAGGAAATGCCACTCTGTTTTGCTTTTTTGGTTTTGTGATACTGATCTGCTGTTTAGTATAAAAGAATGAAAGCCAAATGGTATTTATCATTGAATGCAATGATTATTTACAGGATAACGTCATCTGGCTTTACTGCAATTATCCCAATCAGCAGATCATATCACAAAATGCATAAAGCCGTCCCTTCCGAAACACAAAAAAGAAAAAAGGAACTGAAAATATTATAAAAGGCATGGCAGACTAAGAACATGAGGGTTGCACTTTCTATTCGGAACATTACCATCGAAACAATTTTTAATTCCCAGTGTTGGATGTAAGATTGAAGAAGTAAATGGTTTATTTTACAATAAATATATGACCACTTGCTACTTCATGTCACTGATGCAAAATGTAACACGGATGTAGTCATCACGAACACTTTCATTTTGAGTGCAAGCAGTTAATTAGCAAAATAATGTCTCCAGTACAGTGACCATCCACACTACAGCAATTAAAGCATAATATTTACTAGCACCATGTACTCATACCTTTCAACAGGTTGGGAGGGTGGCCTAATGGTTAAGGTGTTTGCCTTACAAACACAAGGTGCAGGGTTTGAGTCTCACAAGGGATAATTGGCTAGGCTCCCAAGGGCAGTTAGCTTAGTACTGTGAACCTATGAACTACTTTTGTTTAAGAATTCCATACCAAGCCAATGTTAATGGGGACAGAGGCACAAATCAGGAGTACCTTTTAAAATTACTCTGTTTCATCTTTGTGTGTGTGTGTGTGTGTGTGTGTGTCTGTCTGTCTGTCTGCTAGTCCAAGTGTACTGTACAGCAACATTTGCAGCTGTGTGTTGACAAGGTGATAGGATGCAGGTGTCATAAGACACTGAGCAAACATGTTTGCCCACAATAACCATTCATCATTGTTTGTGTGTGTGATATAAAAGAACTATGGAGCAAATCTGTAGTGACACCTGCTTGCTGGCCTGCTGACGGGGACACTTTTGTAAGTGCAGTGGACTGACTACAGTAGGTAGGGATGGAAGTCCTGAGCTGGCATCCATCAATCATTTTCTTTTGCCAAAGCCATTACAGCAGTGTTTTTCCGAGATGTGGGAAAAGCCTCAACGTTGACTGATATGTTGTGTGGGTGGCTGTGTGTTTGTGGGGAGTGGAGGTGTACCTTTGTAAGTGTGTTATGAATGTTATACATTGTGAAGTGGAGAGATTAAGAGTAAAATTGTGCTCAATGTGGTCCCTAGCTTGTTTGAGCCATATGCATTGCCCTGTGTTTGTTATTACATAAGATTGCCCTGTTTGGAGTATGTTGTAACTACTACAGCAGCCGGTATTGTTTCAATACTTGTGTGTTGTGAAGTATGTACATTGCCTGTCTGATTTGGGGTAATTGCAATAGAGAACAGATGAGTAGGGATGTTGGCTTGCTTATCAGAGTACCCTACAAGTGTCACTAATTTTGGTTTATGCTTTTGCTATGACATACTACAATCCATAATGGTTTTTAAAAAAGGTGTTAGATTCTCATGAACAAGTAATGACATTCATTGCAATTAAAGATCTTTTTTCTGTAGGAATTGAGTGCTAATTCATGTACTCTTATTTTATGAGCTTACTAAATCAGTAGTATTAATGTTTTCAAAAGAATCGGATTTGGAAGCTTTCTCCAGGAGTCTGTTGCTGAGAGGATGATAGATGTACTCCAAGTATACAGCAAAGAAAAATTACATAAAGCAATGGTAACAGAAAGTACTAGGTCACATCGGAGATGTGGGAGGTCATTGTTAAGAAGAAACTGAGAACTGTTTTATTGTTGTGAAAGTTTGGCATTAAATACCATAATTTAATCTTGACATAAAAATTTTGACTTCATTGTTAGCGAACAGATTACAAAAAAATCTTAGATAAAATAATTTCCCTTTATGAAAAAAAGATAATTAAGCGATAATACCTGCATGTTAGACACCTTAATCTCTCTCTTAGCTAAGGATAAATATCCAAGATATGCACTTACAATAGATGTCTCAAAAGCTTTTGACAACATTATCCTAGATTTGCTTTTCTCAACAATGTTGCATTTTAGTTTTCCCCCATCTTTTATAAAAGCTGTCAAGATGATGTGCAATAATGCTACCACACACTATGCATCAACAAGGTTTACTACCAACCTATCGTAATCACAAATGGTACCCGCCAAGGTTGTCCACTGCCTTCATTCCTTTTTATCATATACTTAGAACCGCTGTTACTCCACATTACCCAAAACATTTACCAACACTTCCCATATGTTTATAACACAATAGTAAAATACTCCGCTTTTGCTGACAACCTAAACATGTATTTTGAATTCCCAAACACAGACTTACGAAAAATACTTTTCTCAATTAAACAATTCTCCAGAATAGCAACTTACAACATGAACCCCCAAAAATCCTTTATATTTCCTCTTAACCCTCTAAATCATAATGCATCTTATTTCCCTTTAGTTTATATACCTCTAATATGCACGCTAAAATACCTAGGCATAAATTTTTCTCACACCTACAAAGAAATGCATAAATCAAATTTCTTAAAAACATGGGATAAAATTAAGCAAGACATCTCAAGATGGGAAAACATAAACCTTATCTCTTCTGTCCAAATCAGCCATTATTAAAATTAATATTCTTCCTAAAATGCTATTTCAGCTAAATTCTATCAGACTCAAAATACCAAAAAAATTATTCACATCAATGGAAAGGCCCTCTCCAAATTCCTGTAGCACCCTAAAACAACAAGAATAAGCTGCCAAAAACTCACAATACCAAAAATAAAAGGAAGTTTGGGGCTCCCAGATTTTAATCTGTACTACTTTATCATAAAAGCAAACCGGTTAATTCAAATATCAGAATATGATTGTACTAAAGAGATCTGGTACCCAGTATGGGTTAAAATATGGTCAGATCTACTTTATTCCCTAAATATAAATCCCAAAGCTACCCCTTTTCTTCATCCCAAACAAAAATTTTTATCAAACTGCACCCAATAATTAAAAATGAAATTATAGCTTTCCAGTCTCCATTTTTATCTCTCAGTCTGCAGAACTCACTAATAATGCCACAACCTATACACATGAACCCGAATATCAAGTTAAACAACAAAATGATAGATCTCAAACCATTCCCATTAATTAAAGACTTAACAGTATGGCATATCTTACAACACAAGGAAGAAACACTTGAAAACTTAAGAACACAATTAAAGATGCCAGGCAGATACAATTATATTCCTCGACAAATGATATCACTAGTAAAGCTAAAATACTCAAACCACAAAATAGAGATACAAAGTATAGAAACTACCCAAAACATAATCATAGCATTAGCTGCTAAAGAGAAAATGATTTCAAAGTCCTACAAATTAATAAATGAGTTAAAACACCAATCTGCGTTACTTCACTCAATATACTGGGAAAACATAAATAAAACTATCACAACAGCACAAAAAACAAGAAGCTATTAACAATACCTTAAAACTTACACCTTTCAAAAACCTAATTTACACACAAATGATGATTAATAACAATGCATACTATACCCCAGCTGTCCTCAAAAAAATTGGTTACAAAAAAAGATCACTGTGCCCCTTCTGCTCCAGTGAAGATGTGGATATCCTCCACATCTTCTGGAGCTGTAAGAATATCTTCAAGCTCTGGTGTTCCCTAAGAGTGCAACTTGAAAAAATTGGATACGAAAAAACCACTTTCCCCTGGGAAACCATGATTCTGCACATAATTCCTAGTTCAGTCAAAGGAATGCGCAAACATATCTTAGTTACACTATGTGCCCTACTTAAATTTTATATATCTAAAAATTGGGCTAATAAAAATATCTCATGGAACAACTTTAAAGACATAGCAGTTAAGTATATCACCTCCCACAAACTAGCTACAAAAAGCACAAAAAAAGAGCATATTTTCAAACATACTGGAATTTTCTTCTAGACACAATTTTAACAGGCAAACAGAATCCATAAAACTAAATGCAAACCAGGTGGCATTTAAAAACCTGTATGTTACTAAACTCAAAAAGTGTATCACTTAACCAAAGAAGATGCTTATAGATTAACAACAAACGGATGGCATCCAACACTGTAAATAGTGTTAATGTTTACATAGTTTAGAATTTCACAATTCTTTTTAGTAAAGTTAACCTACCTACACAAACTAAGTGCCATACAAAGGATGATACATAAACAAGCGCTTTATTTTTTCTTGTTTTCACTATTTTAAATGAGAAGGAAAACTTCACTCTATTACGAAACAGGGGTGAGGCATCTTTGGTGACAAAACCAAGGTTTCAGCTTGGTATCCTGTACTCTTTCTCCTGTAACACTTGGGTATGATGAAACTATATTAGTTTTCATTTTTTTATGTGATTCATTGTAAATAATTGTTACCTTTTTCTGTTTGTTTTTACATGCTGTATGTCTGAATTATCTTTGGTTTGAAAACAAAAACAATAAAAAAGTAATTGGAAAAAAAATACCATAGTTCGGACTATGCTATAACAGAATAACTGTGCAAACATAGCCACGTGAGCAGCCAAAATGCAAATTTTAAGAAATGGATAAATTTACCTAAACTCTGGATTGATGTGTGTATGTGTGTTTTTTCTAAGAACTAATTCCTAGGAAATTCTGTTTGGAAGTGAAGACATATGAGGGAACAGTTTTAGTGGCACACCAGGCTATGATTTGTTTAATTTCTAATGTCATGTAAATTTGACTAATTAGTTGAATCCAGCCAAAATGTGAGACTCTAGCTCATTGAAGGAGGAAAGATGGAAGGAGTAACTTGGCCAGGAACTGAATCTTGCAAAACTGCTGTGTGTAAATTGTCTTTTTTTATTATTTCAGTAATTTGTTGACACTTCTGCAAGCTTCTTTGAGAATTTATAGTACATTAGTAGGAACAACATTTGTAAAACTCAGTGTAGACCAATCAATGACATATGATCTGTAGACTCTTAAACTTGGCAATTTTTTTTGTGTGTTCCATTCTAAGTAAATGGAAGTGTAGAACAAATGATATGGCTACTTATTATTAAGACCTGAGCTCTTATAGTGCATTATGGGACAGATTTAGCTTTCCAAAGGAATCAGGATGACTGCCCCAATGAGGCAGACAAGGTAAAATTAGGAATGAATACTGACTTTGCTGCTGACAACTTTGGGAGGTACAGTAATTCTTGACAAGATAAAAATGTTTTTTTCATCATTTGCCCTTAGTGGTCCTTTAAAAGTGCATTGCTTACTTTTTTAAAACAATGACATTGTTTAGCTGAACTTTTCTGTTTCATCACTTTTTGGTAACTGAAGTCTGTGGGGGATGCCTTAGTGGTATATTGTAGTGTGCAAGCTTATGTATGTGATGAAGCAAACTGCATCTGTTTCACAGCAGTTGATCTTGCTTGTTTATGTGGGAGATGATTACAGATGGAGTATGGATATATCATATGAATTGCCTGAGAACTCTCATGCTTAAGTTAGTGACAGTGATGACATGTTGCTTGTTTCTGTGGGAGATGATTACAGATGGAGTATGGATATATCATATGAATTGCCTGAGAACTCTCATGCTTAAGTTAGTGACAGTGATGACAATACTTATTTTTTATTTGCAGTATGTGTCTTTGGATGGGACTGGTGCACGCTGAGAATGAATTTTGTTTTGGGGCTTTCAATCTTCTTGATTTTAGTATCTCTGCTTAATGTCATGGAGAAAATGACATCCACATGTTTGTGTATGTGTGTTTCTCTACAGGGACAGTGATTTCTACATAACTTTTAGCTGTTTGAATTGGATTCATTCCTGTGAGTAATGCTCTGTTTACAGCTGTCATACTCTGCTGAACAGACTATTGTTCATACTTTAGCATATTTGTTGAGTTGTGTAATTCTTTTTACCTCTGCGTATTCCTTCTTTTGAAATTTTATTTCCATATGTAACATTCAGTGACACAGAATTATATTGATGAAAGCATATTTTTGTACTGTTGCACTGTATTGTCTAGAGCTTGGCTGAAATATACCCTTACGTTGAAGTCCATCTACCTGAATAGACACAAAATAAAATATAATTGTCAGACAGAGGTAGATAGTACACATGCTGCATTTTCTGCCATTGTTAACAGATGAAAAATGCCACATTGCTTCAAAGGATGAAGTCAGTGGCTCCCATTATTTCTGTATGAATTATTTTTGGAGGATTTTTCAGTAAACGAAAATATGCTTGAGTGGGGAGAGAGCAAAACGGAAAATATAATGAGTGGAGGCAGAGCATTACACCAGAGTTGCAGGGAGTACAAGGAAGTGATGGAAAGTCTGGAAATAGAAAACCACATATCTGTGGCAGTCAGCACAGTGTAAGGAACGATAAAGGATGAAGTTGCTGTTTTGACCCCCCCCCCCGGAATGGCATCGTTAAGCATGGGGTTATTTTAGAGTGTTAGGTCCAGTGAAAGTGAGTGATTGGATGTTAAATGAAATCATGAGCTTTTTAAACAGTAGAGCAAACATGTAGACATAGTCGCTTTCTTATTTCATTTAGCAGAAGCTGAGTGTGAGGTTGTCCTTATTGTAGCACCAGAAAAGCCAGTTGGAATACCTTCTGACACTGAAGAGTTGTGGTTCAAGTTAGTCACCAACAGCACTCCAGGATTTTATACCACTACAGATTGTGGACATCTAGTTAAATTTGTTGAGTAAGAGGTCAGTTAATGATAGCCGACAGCAGGTAAAAGTGGTGGTGTTGAATATGAGGTATTATGCCTGCACATCTGTGTATACACAGAGCAGTTAGGCATGTCATTCTTGAAGTAGAAGTCTGTACACAGATGTGTAAAATAGCAGCTTCAGTCCTTAAGCATTTAATGATTTCATGTGACTGTATCCTTAGAACAACAACAGCACAAATCTAGTTTATGTAGCTGTGCTGAAACGTTCTGTGAAGATTGAGGTGTTATTACTTAGCTATCCACAATTCTTAAACATTAGCCAGGAAAGATCACTGTTCTAGTTATTGGCACCTAGGAGTCTGCCCTAATGGACCACATCCGAGTCTAAAGTGACAGTTAATTCTGCAAACCCCTTGAAAGACTTGATGAGACTGTACTTTACTGGAATTAACTGGAAACAACTGAAATGAGACTGGAACGAAAGTCTTTAACTGTTAATTACCCAAGCTCGTGCTGAACAGGTGCCAGTCTCTCCTTTGTGGGCCAAGTCTTGTGTACTTTTCAGAATTAATTTTCCAAACACTGTAGTTTATTTAGTAAGGCTTTATTAGATGTTTACAATATCTGAATGCTGTCTTCATTAACAGTGGTGATAAACAATAATAGTCTGTAGAAATGCTGGGATGCTGGTTAGTAATAACGTTGCTGCTAAATATATTCAAAGTTTCTGCACATATATTCTGATTGTCCTGAGTAATGTAAACTGAAACGGTCTTTCTTTGACCTGTCTTTTGTACTCAGGTTTGAGTGTCTGTGTTGTAGCTTCCTTTCCAAAATGCTGGATATTTAATCTTTTCTGTATGTCAGGTCAAACTAACTGACTGACTTCCCTAACTGTATCTGCAGTATATTTTAATAATGCCAAAACCCTGTAATGCTTTACACATCTTCTTAGCCGTGTTTTTCAGGCCTTGTCTTGTTTTGCAGCCTTGCAGGTGCTTATCTGTCCCTTTAGTTAACACTCCTTTGATTCTTTTCTTGAAAAAAACAACAGAAAAAAACAGTCTGTAGCCTTTCCTTGGAAACTGTTATCTGTCATGCTTGACCAGCAAGGTTATTCTTTCTTTCTGCTTAACTGTCTTTTCTAAAATGTTTGCATAAATGAAACACAATTCTGCCACTATATTTCTAGGCCTATTTTACCTTTTTTTAGTCTGTCTAATGCCTAATAAATAACTACTTTAAAATTAAAGTGTCTAATCTAACACCCCTAGCAATTGAACATGTAAAGCTTATTGATATACTTAGGACATTTTACCTAACTAAAGATATTTATTTTCTGACAAATTTTATACCTTCTATCAATCTGAATTAGCAGTTTAACAGAGTTATTCATTGTTTTTGCAGCTCTTCTTGAAGGTAGACCTGTTGGAACAGCAGCTATACTGCAAGAAAGTAGCACCTCAGTGAACTATGGAGTTAGACCTTCTGTAGCACAGACTTCTGTTAATCAGGTAACTGTAGCTAGAAAAAGACATACTGTATTTTGGGCTTGTGTACAGCATACTTTTCTTCAAGAGATTGAATGGGAGGAGCCAGTTGGCTCAGTAAATCCTTAGTCATGTAAGAAGCTTTTGGTTCCTGGTTCCTTATCAGTTCAGTGCATGTTTGTAGTAACTTAAAGCCTTTACCACTGCTGTGAAGTATGCCATACCTCTCAACCTGGAAACATCAAAAATCTGGACAAAGGCCCATGAAAAGTAGGTACAACTGGCCAAAAAAATGGATGCTGATTAACATAAAATTTGCCTGCACAAGTATGTAACCCCACCCCCTGAAGGAATGGTGGGATACCAACATTCAAACGCAAGTTGAACAGACAGAATATTAACCAATACAAAATACAATCAGAACAATAGTGTTTTATCTTAAACAATCTTAATATTTAAAAAACAAATGCTTTCTTCTAAAAATGGATCAGTGCATGAATTATTTAATAATAGTAGGTTTATACTTTCTTGCAATTTGTTGTAATTGTGGAACTTACTTGGACTATTTCAGCATTAGGATCATGAATATCTGTAAAAATAGAAATATCTAAATTTGTCCTAGTCTCCTGTTCAGATTGCAGCAAATCTAGATGCCTGTGTGATGTCAGGCCTCATAACACGCCTGGGGGGGGCAATGGGTGTTAATTACACAGCAACACACACCCAGTCAGGCATTATTACTTACACACACACACCCACACACACACACACACACACACACACAGGCAACATAACCTAGTACTGATGAAATGCAGTTTTTGAGCCTTAAGTCACAGTCCTTAAGGCTAAACCTTAAGAACAGTCACAGCCCTTAAGGCTAAACAACACACCTGATACACTTGTAATAGGTAACTCTATCGTCAGGCACACTGACGTCCCGCTCACCAGGCTGAACAAGGAGAAGGTCATGATGAGCTGCCTGTCGGGCGCTAGGATCCGCCACATAACACAAGCACTCAGGTCACTCCAAGGCAAGTAGAAATATGACTCAATTGTCCATACTGGTGTGAATGACCTGAGATGTACCTCCCTGGACTACATGAAAAGAGACATAGAGGAGCTCTCTGAGCATGTAGCCCAGGCCAGTATGACCCTGAACTTGAGTAGCGTCTTACCCTCACCAAGAATGATGCCACAATATGAGGACAAGATGATCAATTTCAACAATTGGCTTAAGTATTGGTGTCATTCAAAGGGAATCCAGTGCCTGCCAGCCTGGGATGACATGCTCGACAAGCCACGATGCTTTGCTAGGGACGGCTTGCACCTGTCACCCCTGGGCTTTCGGATATTGGCAAAGGTTCTTGCCACCCCCATAGTGCCTTTTTTAGGCAAGGCTCAAAAGACAAACCCACCTCCATAGGTATCACAAGGGATAAGAAACTAAGAGTAATGCTACTTAACGCCAGAAGTCTAAACCTCAAGATGCACGCACTCGAAACTCACCATAGCATGGAGAACATCGATATCTGTGCAGTAACAGAAACCTGGTTCAAGGCTTCCGAGAGCACCCCAGCACTACCAGGTTATACCTCATACCATGCTTTTCGGCCTCAAAACATGGACCGAACCACAAAAGGAGGGGGATTATTAATATTCTTCAAAGATACCCACACCTCCAGGTGGGTGGCACAGCACGAAGCATCAGAGACTATCTCAGCCTTACTACAGGATATATACCCATAGAGTGGCGTACAGCAACAGTGGTCCCTCTCCACAAAGGTGGTGCCTCAGCGGATCCTGGAAACTATCGCCCCATAAGCCTGACTAGCTTGGTCTGCAAAACTATGGAAAGGATCATCATGGACCTCATAAATAAAGATATTGAGGACCTACAGACACTGGATCCTACCCAGTTCGGCTTTGTTAAGGGCAGATCCTGCCTCTTACACCTGGTTGATTTCTTTGAAACAGTCACCAAGGCCATTGACGAGGGGAAGGTGGTCCACACAGCCTACCTGGACCTCGCAAAAGCCTTCGATACAATACCCCACTCGGGCATTATAGATAAGCTCACCAGCTTAAATATAAACCCCTATGTCACTAGATGGGTTGCAAACTGGCTCAAGGACAGAACCCACATGGTTAGAATTGCTGGAGCCATGTCAGACTCCAAACCAGTTACAAGTGGCGTCCCACAAGGCTCAGTCCTGGGACCTCTCTTGCTCGGTATATATTTCTCGGAGGTACAGGCCAACATGGAAGGACTGTGGCTGACCAAGTTTGCAGATGACTGCAAACTAGGTGCCATAATCAACTCTCCAGCCGACACAAGCATCCTACAAAAGGGCCTCATAGAAACAGACAACTGGTGCCAGAGCCATAGCCTCAAGTGTATAGTCATCCCCTTTGGCAAAAACAAAGTGCCCACAAATTACCACATAGGTGGTAATCCATTAAGTACAGAAGAAGTAATTAGGGACCTGGGGACCCAAGTTGATAGCAATCTCTCATTTGAAAACCACGTGGCCAAAGTGGTTAGAAAAACATTTTATATAGCCCACCTAATCATGAAGGGATTCATATCTAGATCAGGGGAGGTCATTGTGCCTCTTTACTCATCCCTCATCAGGCCCATAATTGAGTACAATGCTCCTTTTGGGATGTACCTTACCAGACACCTGCAGCAACTGGAAAGACCCCAAAAGTACCTCACCAAGAGGATCAAAGGGCTCAAACAGATGCCATATGCTGCCCGGTTAAAGAAACTCCAGCTCTACTCAGTGGCATACCGCCTACTCAGAGGCGATCTGTGCCTGACATATAAAGCCATGTCCAACCCGGAATTAATGGACATGCCGCAACTCAGAAAATCCAAATCCCATCGAGCTACGCGCTCGAGAGACTTGAACCTCAGCACTCGAATAAATAGGACATGCTGGAGGGACAGATTCATAACCCAGAGGCTCCCTTCACTCTGGAATAAAATCCCAGTCCAGGTTAGGCAGAGTCCCTCATTGACTCTCTTCAAGAGGAATCTTGTTGAGTGGATGGGAGATTATAGGTTTACCCTGGGTATTACTTCTGTGTCACTGTTAGACAGAGGCACAGTATACTAACTTCGAAAAAGGGCATAGCAAAATTAATTTAAAATGGGTGGCGAAAGCCAAACACACTCTGGCTAGGCTTATAAATGCCCTAGGGCAGATAACCTATTATGAACCTATGAACCTATGAAGGGCAGTACACACTTTCCTTAGGGAAGAACAAATCAAGAAAAAGGGAAAACATTTGTACAGAATAACTGCTTTAGATATTGACAAACGAATTACTAAAATGGGCTGTTAGGCTGTCACACCTTCTTATGCAAGATCTGTGTCAAAGATCACTTTACATTCTTATTAAAAATAAGAGGAAAGTATCCAAGTTGAAGTTGCTTATTTAAATCACAGTTTATTAAGCTAAAACAAGAGACAAGCATTTTCATCCTTGGCAGAGTTTCAGAGTTCATCATTTTGATACAAGCCTATGTGCGCACGTACACACACACACACACACACACACACACACATTCTCTCCCTCTCTCTCTCTATATATATATAGATATATATATGTGTATATATATATATATATATATATATATATATATATATATATATATACACATACACACACACACATTCATATGCACACACAATGTTTTGTTGAATGTAGGCTGTAACACATTTGTACATTCATATTTAACTATCTGACTTGTGGCTAAAAATGTCACTTATACCAGTCAACATAATTGGTCTAGAAATAAATAAATGTTTTTGTCCTGTTTGGAAATAATGCAAAGTTAGTTTCTGTTCAGTGAAAGGACTGGACTGGAGTAAAAAAAATGTTAGGCCCCATTCTATATGCTTTACGATGTAGGTCAGCCTCAGCTTTCAACCTCTTGTCACCAGATTCAGGGACAAATCCAGACGTAATCAGGATCACTTTTTAAAATATTACTTGACAGCATATGTGAATTAACACGCACGTTCAGACATCAAAAAAAAAAAAAAAAAAAAGACTAACTCTACTATTGTCATTAACTGTAATCCAAAATCTTTTTGCCTCCAAACGACAGTTTAAAAGAAACAGAACAAAATGCTGAAAGGTATGACTTCGACATTAAGTTCTGGAAGTGTTAGTGCAATGCAGTACAAATCTGCTCGCTGATGATATTCTTCAACACCTCTGGAAAATAACATGACAGCAACGTTCATTCAGTCCCATCAGCTCATACTTCCATCACACGTCTTCCCTCCCCCCATCCAGAAGGGAGTCCCCCCATTCAGAAGGGACTCACAGAAACAGATAGCTGGTGCCAGAGCCATGGCCTGAAGTTAAACACCAAAAAATGTATAGTCATACCCTTCGGGAAAAACAAGGTAACCCCAAGCTACCATATAGGTGGCAATCCACTAAGCACAGAAGAGGTTATCAGGGACCTGGGGACCCAGGTTGACAGTGGCCTTTCTTTTGACACTCACGTTGCTAAAGTGGTTAGAAAGACCTTCTACATTGCCCACCTGATCATGAAGGGATTCACATCCAGATCTAGTGAGGTCATTGTTCCCCTGTACTCTTCACTTATCAGACCAATGATCGAGTACAATGCCCCATTCGGGATGTATCTCACCCGACATCTGCAGCAATTGGAGAGACCCCAAAAGTTCCTCACCAAAAGGATAAAGGGACTCCAAAATCTGTCATATGCTGCCAGATTGAAGAAACTCCAGCTCTATTCAGTCGCATACCGTCTGCTCAGAGGTGACATGTGCCTGACATACAAGGCCATGTCCAACCCGGAATTAATGGACATGCTCCACCTCAAAAAATCCAAATCCACCAAAACCACTAGAGCAAGCGACTTAAACCTTAGCACGGATATAAATAGGACGTGCTGGAGGGATAGATTTATCACTCAGAGACTCCCTATGCTGTGGAATAAAATCCCGGTCCATGTGAGGCAGAGCACCTCGCTGGCTGTGTTCAAGAGAAATCTTGACCTGTGGATTGGAGATCTTAGGTTTACCCCAGGAATCATCTCTGTGTCACTCCTGGACAGAGGCACAACAAACTAATGGGCACAGTATTTTTTCATATAAGGGGTGGCGTAAGCCACAAAACTTTGGGCTAGGCTTATAAATGCCTTAGGGCAGATAGCCTAGTATAAACCTATGAACCTATGAACCTATCCCTGGTTAAGAGACAAGCCAGCACATGAGCACAGTATTTCTGCAGGTTCTGTGGGAGCTAATGAAGCAAAATAATCTCTAGAAGATGCTGTTGCTAACACTAGCATAAGGAGAACTGTCACACACTCAATATCCATGCCAAGTCAGTGACACTAAGTAGCCAACGATGTTGAAATACCTGTTCAGCTTAGTGAAAATGTCACAACCAAGCAAGAACGAACTCGACCACCATGGTAGGAATAAGCATAAAACGTTTAGTAAAACTGAAAGAGCACACAACATGGTCTGAAGAAGCGGCTACTCGCTGTGAAAGTGCTTACCATATTTATATGTTCTTTTTGCTGTTTTATTAAAAGTTTTATGCTTATTCCTGTCGTGGTGGTGGAGTTCATTCTTTCTTGGTTGTGACATATAACAGTTCGACCTGCACCCGCAAGCCAATTTTTTAATTTCCCTACAGCTTAGTAAAAATGCCCATCAAGTTGTTTAGTGTTGTACATGTTGTTTATCTCGCAACTGTCTACAGTCACTTACATCCCTGTTTATATTTTCAGGATATTCTATTACAATTCCTTAAATTACCCATAAACCAGGTGACCCTTCTTCTTTGACAACTGGCTGGCTGTGACAGTTAAACAAATACATTATCCCATTTTCCTACAGAACTGAGAGTGGCAGTCGGCAGATAGAATTTTAGGCAAAATATTTAGGAGGATTAGGTGTTAATTTAATATGTTAACTATACCAAGAGGCCTCTGTATAAAGTCTAAAGTCACAGCCATCACCGTGGATAATAATAGGGCATTTTTCTATATACATTCGTTGCACATTAACTAATTCTTATAGCCTTTAACTATTAAAGAAGTTCTTTGGAAACCTGCAAATTGCAGTAGCTGTCAATTTCTTGTACCACATAAATGGTGCAGGCTGGCTAATTTGCCGCACGTCATGGGCAAGGCTGCAGCCATAAACAACTTTTGTTTTTTAAAGCTTTTTGAGTTTCTTACAGGTAGTAAGGCAGTGTCTTACTATGCTGATGTCACCACGCACGCCCCAGCACATTGAAGACATTGCAGGATACACTGGCAATGGGTGATGATGTCAGAGGCAACTAAAAATTGTAAATTAAAAAAAGAACAAAATTGGGATTTGAAGGGGCCACTCGAATTCTTGGCACATATTATTTTGCCCTCAAAACTGGGAAATTCTGAGGAATTTGATACGGTTGATGGGTATATGAAGTGTGCTCTGGTTCATTCTGTTTGCCAGTAGCTGTAATCATCATCAAAGAGCTGATGACTTACTTGGTTGTGGTCTTGCAGTGTTGCTTTCAAATATTCAGAAATAACAACTGTTGAATGATTACACCTTTGAACTGATCTGTCATTTGAATCTCACAGAAGTATTTAATTTAATATACTATCATAAGGTGTTAACTGAATGCAGCATCTATGACCTTGGTAATATGGAATAACCGTGATTCACCAGATATCTCTGCATGCCATTATTGACTTGACTCATTCTTCCTTACATTCGTTGAGAAAATTTGTTCCTCAGGGATCTGTACTAGGACCCATTCTGCAGTAATGCACTACTGATTTATCTTAAATTCTTTGTATTAACTTTGCAAATAACCTGCCATTTGGATCTTCAAAATATCTTTTCAAATCTTACTCAGCTGCATCAGTGGTTAAATGAGCCGTTAGGAAGTCAGAGATGAAGAAAAAAAAGTTGCTGTTTTCAATACCAACAAGTTGATTAGTTTAAAGGATGACTAGACTGTCCTAGGTCCAGAAGCTGTTCATTTTGAGAGGACAAATGTTTTCAAGTTCCTGAGAGTATCACTTAACTGACCCTCAACCTTTGTACTGCTTGCAAACAAATCTATCTGGCAACATAATCTTCAACTTGCTCAGAAGAGAATTTAGACAATTTCTAGCAAAACAGGATTATTTTACACACACATTAAAATATGTCCTGCTTGTGTTTGCTGGTATATCACGTTATCCAATACACAAACATTAAAGCATACAAAGCAGAATTTGGCAGTCTATAAAGAGTTGCCCCACAAGGGGAACATCACTGTCTGATGCTGGTTGATGTTAGGTGGTTGCTAGTTATGCCGTAAGCAAAACTGGTTATTTGTACCTTAATGTCCACAGTTAAGGTAGGATCACTGAAAATCTCTCGCAAGTACTTTTACACTGGAAGCATTAGCTACATCACTCAGATTTAGCAGTGTCACAGGTTCTGTCCTGTCCTACAGGAAGTAGAGGAAGGGAAGACTGAGTGTGTTCCTGGCTAAGACTGAGATCCGTCATTTGTGATCTGTGCTGCACCCTGGTTAACAGATTAAAAGTATATATATCTAATAAAACAAAACAAAATGCAAGTAGCAGACCTGGAACATTGGTTGAAGGGAAGAACACTGCTGACAGGGATTTTCCTTTTCTTTTCCTCTCGACTGTGAACTTGATAGAGAAAAGTAAGAAAGGGAACATTACATAGCTACAGGAGAAAAATACTATACTAGACATAATTTAAAATATAAACATTTTAGTTTATTTTTTTAGTTTGAATTCCACTTTGGTCAGCCCAATGCTTTTTCAAATCCCTTTCTGGGGAAATTCAGTGTTGTCTTCATCTCTATAGTTTTGTAAAGCCTACAAAAATATCATTTTATGGTTGCTACCTATAATTGCTCAAGTACTGCTGCAGAATATATGATGTTGTTTTACATTTACATTATATGGCATTAGTGTTTTTCCTGCACGGATTGGTCCAAAGTGTGTGGTGATGTGTCTTGCTAGGTTAGTCAGAATGATTGTTTGAAGCATTATTGATACAATCATTTGTGTTATGAATTTTGCTTCATTCCATAAGTTTTGTATTTCTTTAGTTTCTATCTTGTAATTTTGTTTAGTTTTCTGTAACAAGGTTGCAAATGAAAAAGGTAATTAGTTAATTTACCTGTAGAAATAAATCTGTTTTGAATTTCTGCTCTGCAGGGCTGAAACAGATTGACAGGGTGCTATGCAAACGGGAGTTGATGCTTTGCCTGTATATGCATCAGTTTCCAATGTTTTCAGTTCAGTGGTGTATATGAGCACAGTCTTACACTCAAGAGACCTTTTTCTTTATATTGGACTGCATTGTTCAATTTGCAGCATTAAAAAGTCGCATTTACTGGTTTGCTTCCTTTTTTTACATAATTTAAAATAAAAGTGAAATTGTATTGGTTTGCACCCATCTCCATCATTGGAGTCCAAACTCCCAACATATTGGCAGTATAACTTCATGCTGTGTTGCAGTGGTGGGTTAACAGAAGAAAATAATTCACTTGGAACTGAAACATTACTTTCAGCTTGAATGTGTACTTTCAGTGTATTTAGTTGGCATTGTGTTACAATGTTTAGACTGGCTAACATGAAAAAGCAGTTTGTCAAGTGTAGGGGTATAGTCAGGATTTTTAGAATTGTATGCCACCTTCCAAAATATAGTCCCAACCCACTAGATGTAACCTCTTCTTACAGCAGAGAATGAATTTTTGAATAGCATAGCTTTTCATTACTTAGACAAAATCCTGAAATGGCAAGATAGAGAACAAAAGAAATAAAATAATGGCTCCGGTGCACAAATGAATAATCCACAAAGCTTTATTCCAAACGAAAGTTAAGTGCTTTTTGTCTACCCTGCCAATTTTGTAGACTTCATCAGAGAAATCAGCTGTGCAGACCAAGAGAGTTAAATACATTTTTTAAAATAAGATTGACAAGACAACCAGCCTATGACAATTACAACACACAAAAGTCCGATTAACAACAAAGCTTACTGGCCAAAGTAGTTTCAGGATGCTCCTCACTTTAAATACCCTACCTATTTAAATATACTATACATATAAAATTCAAAATATGTAAAAATAGTCATGAAATGTATCTATTGACACTTTCCACATACTTAAAACTAATGAGTATAATTTAACACAAAAGACTTTTCATTTTTAAAATACATGACAGTGAAGTGATATCATTCAAACCTGGATCTGTGTACGAATTTAATTTTAACTGCCATATTAATTCACACTTTTAGAAGTTGGTAGGGGCCTCCTTTTAAAACTGGGGTGACTTGATCTATTACCCTAAACAAAAAACTGTGGGTGGGGTTTTCATTACAATGCCTAGCCAGTGCATTTAAACTGTTTTTCTTTCTAATATTGTATACATGTTCGTATATCCTATCTCTCAGCCTCCTGTCAGTCTTCCCTACGTAAAACGCAGGGCATAGCTGGCAGGAGGCCAGGTACACCACTGCTTTGGAATTACAGTTAAACCTACCCCTCGTCTGATATTTCATTTTGCCCACACTAAGATTTGATCCTGTTGAAATGAATTTACAGTAGTTACATGATTCACATTTGTAAGTACCCATTATTCTGTGTGAGATACTTACTTCTGCCTCCACAAAATTCTTTAACTTTCTACCTCTTTTAAAAATGAAAGTCGGGCACTTTCCCAACTTCTCAATTAGTCCTTTCTCAAAATACAGTAGGTTCCAATTTCTGTCCAGGATCCATCTCAAATCACTTGCTTCTAAATTATACACCACAATATCAAATGCAACAACAGCAACAAAAAAAAAAAAAGGCAACACACACACAGTGATAAACAGCCTCTGTGTACCCTGTCAGTTGTATGTATTAACTCCGAGCTTGTTCTACAGTGTGGAAAAGGACAATTCTCTGATACCCACTACATTGCGATCACACATAGTTGGGTTTCCGCTTATTCTTGTAAGTCAGCATTTCTGAAGTTGATGTTTCTGGTTCTGTGGTTTGTCACTCGACATTCCCACATGTCGAGGTTTTGTCATAAACCCAAGTTGCACCTGGACATTGGGGGAACTTCATTTCTTTTTCTTATGTGGTATAGGATCTTTTATATTCAGCTAAGCTGCCACCAACTGTCAGGCAGATGGGATCTCAGTTTGATGTCTGATCTGAAGGATGGCATCCCCATGACACTGCACTGCAGTGTCAGTAATTTGGAAAGTTAATTCAGTCATCTGGAGTGGGAATTGAGCTCACAGCTTTCTGGTCTTCCAGTGCCAAATGCGAGTGTGCTACCTGTTGAAGCACTAACACTGACAGTCCACTGCTTCTGTACTGGTTAATCAGACACCAACCATTTCCACTAATTACTTAATTTGTTGTATGTTCTGCTACAGTCAAGGCCATTTTGGGGGTTAGGGCATAAAAGAAAAATTAAGGTGTACTGTATGTGATGACCAGATAACATCCACCTGTCACCATATCATTGAGTATAAGTTGAGGTTACTGAAGAGTATCCCCCAGAAAGGATAGCGATCCCCATTGTGTAATGTGCATTGTTAATGCAATTTGAATTGGAGAAAAATTACTTGGTCCCTAGATTGTTTGATGGGTATATGATCGAGCCTTAAAGTTACGAAGACATGTAATTTTGCTCAGAATTTGAACCTGCATTCTTATATTTCCTGGGAAGGTAAATTAAGTAATAAAGTGAATACAATAAAGCAATAATTATTGGTCTTTTATTCTTAGATGCACATCAGTGGTATCCAAGACTTGTGACATCACTAGAACTTGCTTAGTATGTCACATTGAGGTACACTTTGCATATAAAAGTTCTAGATAGTGCTTACAAATAACATATAGGATTAAAATATAATAATTGAAAAAATATGGAAACAAAGTGGGACTACATGAAAGGAGCAGCAGAAGCTGGACAAGGACACTGAAAAAAGATGGACAATATGTTAAGCATATGGACCAGCATTTTGGCTTGGGGAGCTTTGGGTGCCAAAGGATGTGGTATCCGCAGGAGAATGAGTTTCCTAGTAAGGTAAGGAAGAATACTTAGTGGAGATGAAGCAGCTGGATGGTAGACAGACTTTGGTGGTAAAAAGGAAGGGAATGAAAGGAGTACAGACATGATACGGTACAGAGTAATGTGAGGTGAAAAGGTTGGAGATGCAGCCATGAAAAGGTGACAGGGAGAAGGAAGCTAGGTAGGAGAGACAGGTGTGCACAGCAGTGACAAATGCTGACTGTTGGAGTCAGAACCACAAGGAGAGGAATAAGAGGGAAGTGGGCAAGGAGGGGCATTCAGTTAGATGGAAGGAAGAGATGATGAAAGGTACAAAGCAGTGGAAAGGTCTTGTAGGAGTGCAGGAAAGCCAGAAAAGGTACCGGGTACATTGCATGGAGCAAAAGACATCCAGCACAGACAGTGAGATGATGTGGGGGTAGTGGAACCTGAGTGGAAAGGTACAGACATGAGGTGCAAGGATACTAGGCAGGAAGAGAATGAGATGAGAACCAGTATTAGGAGGGAGAAGAGGGGTGATTGGAATTTCAGTCACCTAGGGTGTTAAGAGTGATAAAGGGGGAACACTGTATAATGGATTACCGTGGAATTTGTCTCAGGAACTGGGTATCTTACTGTACAGGAGTAGATGAAAAAGGTGATAATCAAGTGGGAAGGGATGGACAAATTGTGGTGTATATAAGCACCGGTACCCTATTGGTGGAGACATATGAGATGGTTGGAAGCATAATCAGGGAGGATCTGAAGAGATAAGTATAAAACTGGGTAGGAGGTAGCATTGTCACAAGCTAGCACAAGTAGGAAAGAGAGGAGGGGCATATCAGAGATGTGCAGTCTTCAGGCATTAGAAAGAAGGAAAAAATAACAGAGAATTTAACATTGGCTCAAACAAGGGCACCTGGAGCATGATAGAACATTTGCAGTGTGAGAAATATGGGTAGGAAGATGGATAAGGAGATGAGGGAGCTACAGGGAAGCAGAGGTGGTTTAGGGAATAAAATGAAGTCACAGAGGAGGAGCACCTCTTGAAGGTGACAAGGAAATGCCAGGGTCAAAGTCTAGGGCAAGCCTTTGATGGTTAGGATAGAGTAAGTGGAGAATGATAGCAATTAGATACAATGTATCATCTCTCAGACACATCAAAGGAAGAAAGGTAAGAGACTAAGGGTGGGGAGGAAGAGGAAAGTTATAGTTCTGGTAACAGTTTGTCTTTTAAAAAGCAGTTTAAAAGACAGTAAACTCCAATGAAGTGAGAGAGTGCAAGTTGATGAAGTGTAGGACCCTGAGGGGTTCTTATTTGGTGATGCACTACACTAGAGAGAATAGCATTCAAGATTGAGAGAAAGCTGTCAAAATGTGTATGCAAAGGTATCGGTGGTCAGCAATGAACATTCCATTATGTAATTTAAATGTGGTGGGGGGTACAGGGACAGTGGGCTGGAGTTTTAGGATAGGGATTTATGAAGAACACGGGAAAGAAGGATCATAGGTAAGGGAGGGCACTGGAAGCAAATTGGGAGAATAATTAAGCTATGTGATTGGGTCAGGGATGCAGTACTCTGGGTTTTGGATAAGAGTTTGAGGAAGAGGCAGCTGATGTGACCTCACATGAAGGAAAGATTAGTGATTTGGATAACTGACAAGGAAAATTTGAGGTGGAGGGGGAGTTAGGAGTGGCACAATACAAGGAGTCGGGCAGAAAGTCACCAAAGAAGATGAAGACAACAAAAGCACAAACTAAAATGAAAATAGCAGAAGGGGTTAAGAAAGGGATCAAAGGTTTATTTATAGAAAAAGACTGGTAAAAGCAGTGGTACTGAATAAATATTTTTTGCAGAATAGAAACACCTTTATTTTGAATCTCAAAAGCATGTTTACAACACATTTAATTTCAAAAACTTCATAAACATGTAAACTGTTTCACCTAGTAGGTTTCTTTCACAGCATCCTTAACATATACTAACATTTCTCAATTTCCCTTGTGCACTGTTGCAACAGAAAAATGTAGAATAAAATATAAAAAGCAAGCAGTATTGTTGTATCATTGTTCTTTCATTCCTATCAGTATGAGTAAATGACTTATCCTCATATGCAGTATTCATATTGTATGATTGTAACAAACTCAAAACCCATTCCACCACCACCCTAGCCTGTGTCTAGGTCCTAATAGTCCTTATTTTCCTCTTTCTACATAGATCGGAATTATTACACTAATCCCTTTGACTTCATTTTCTTTCTCTTTCCAGTCTTTGACATTCCTGAATTTCCTTTTACCTGTTGTACCCTAAGCAGGCAGCTTTGCAGTTACCTTGGCACCACTAAGTTCTACCTTCATCATTCTTTATTTCTTCAGTTCTGGTCATTTCCCCTGACTGCTCCCATGGGCCCCATGTAGTTCTATACCATCTTTGTTATTCTTTGCAGATCTCCTGTTCTTTCAATGCCAGGCATCTTCTGATGACTTGCGATTGACTTCTTATCTAGTAGCATTATTACCCCTCTTAAAGATTTACTCTGTTATGGCACTTGAGCTGTATATTCTAATAGAAACATTGTCATGTCTCACACCATCCTTGAATATTCATCCAACATTTCCTGCATTTGTTCCCTGTAGGTATCCAGCATCTAACACCCCAGAAGTTATGTAGTCAACTCCCAGTATCCCCTGAATCACATCTCCAATATTTGTCCGATACCCCTGAAAATATTTTTGTCTAATCTAACTGGGATATGAAAATATTTTCTGCAGACACTGCCATGCAAAGAACATAACATTTCCTAGCTTTTGATACATATTTCTGGAGTTACATCAGCTGTGCCTACTCATTTTCTGACATTTGCCTTCCACTCTCTTTCCCAGGTACCCTTCTTGATTTGTATATGTACTTACATTACCTTCCTCAACAATATCCAGCCTTTTGAGACAAGCCCTTTCCACATTCCTCCCTCCATCCTTCTATTGTTTATCTCCTTTAACATATCCAGGTATTCCTGCTCAACTCCTTCTCCTCTTTTCAACTTCTTCAATCTTGCTATTACCTTATAGTAATCTCACTTAAGGTCCTTAGCTAATTCAAGCTCCTCCTGCAGCTCCCCTAGGATTTAAGCCTGTTCCCTACTGCAGCATGGTGCCAGTAATTTATCTTTTCCTGCCTTCTCCTCCATCTATATAGCATCAGGACTTGCTTTCTGTCCTTTCTTGTACTCCAATGGGTAGGACATGGCATGGTCTAATATGATAATAGTCCTCCACTTTTCATATTCACAGACCCCCTGTCTATCCTAGACAGACTTTGATACTTGGGATAAAAGTACGTATGTCCCTCACTTGTAGATTCCTTCTACCCGATTCTTCATATATCCTTTCAGCCTACCATGTGCATGTATGTTCTCAGAAATGTTCCCTCTTTTTACTCCTTGGTCCTCCGTCTATGTCCCCCTCTGCATGTCACTACATTCCAGTACCTAATCACAAGGTATAAACAGCTTCTTCAACTACTTCCTGAACTCAGGATCCTGCCCTTGCCATAATCCTCCTTAATTTTCATTTCCACTCCATTTCTCTTCCATCACTCTTTTACTTTTTCAGAATATTTTGTTCATATTCTCTCCAT
This sequence comes from Protopterus annectens, assembly GCF_019279795.1. Taxonomy (NCBI): domain Eukaryota; kingdom Metazoa; phylum Chordata; order Ceratodontiformes; family Protopteridae; genus Protopterus; species Protopterus annectens. The sequence goes on from NC_056736.1 coordinate 392,993,766, forward strand.
TCTAGCATATGCACAATGCATCTCATCCTTGTACATCTACCCTCTGTACAAAGCAGATTTCACTCAATATGTAGAAAATTCTGTATTGTTGTTATGCCACAATGTAAAAGAGAAGCTTATACTGACTCTGCTTTCTCACATTGCGCATTTTATTTTTAAAAGTTGTAACCATTCCTTCTTCTTGTTCTCCACTGGATGTATAGTCTGTGTACTTTGTGTTTCAACACTGCATGCCAACATTTGTATTCTTTGTTTATATCATTTCTTGTAAGTAATTCATTATTCTGTAAATTGGAGCTTTTCTCCTCGGGTTTCCACTGAAAATGGCTCAGCTGGACTAACCCAGTTAACAAATGTCAACTAAATAAGTAAATAAATAAATCTTTCCAAAAGGCCACTTATCTTTGCCAAAATTCCGTGCAGGTTTTCTACTGGTGTCCTGGGTAGCATATATATTGAGACTAATGTTACCTTGGCATTTCCTATCCATCCCTTAATACCTGCAGATTCTCCCTTTTTATCTTCCTCTGCCCTTAAGGGAGTGTCTTATTTCATCATCCATGCTGTCCCTCTCTGACTTTTCTCTACCAGGAAGAACTCACTGTCAATTTGATCCTGACTCTTTTCAGCATATGACGCTCACTTATTGTTAAATATGTCTCATTTAGGCGTGAAAATAAGCTTCCATCCTCCTAGCATATCTTACATCCATCTCTATTAACTATATTTCCAAGTCAATTTACATTCCGTTATTCTACTTTTAACTCTCCCATATTAATTTTCTTCTACATATGTTTTCCCCCCTTTTCTTATTTCCCATCCCATCTCACTCTCTCTGCTTTCATCTATACCCATCCTAGACTTACTTTTAAGTATTGTGTTAGGTCTGCATGTATTTTTAATTCCTTACCTTGATCACCTTATTTTCTCCCTCTTTTTATTAAACCATTCCAAAACTGTATACATGTATCCATCTTGTTTCCTATATTAAAGCCCTTACCACTCTAAAGTGTCTTCTCCTTCCACCCTTATGACTGTCATATGTATGACAGTGCAGCAAGTGTTTGGGGCACTCCAATTCCTATGCTTTATTTATGTATTCGTTGTGTCACACTTCACATTGTCTCTCTGTCACCTCATCTGTGTTAGTCTGTTATGCTTCCCTTAAAGTAGTTCCACTTTGTTATCTTGATATGTGATAATTTAAACACACACAACATACAGTTCTCTGTCTCCATCATGTGTAATATGCAGTGCATAAAGGACTACATTTTCCCAACTGTGCATAACAATTAACATATTAAAACAACATTTATCAGTATTCAGACTCACTGCTGCTTTGCCACTTCCATGTTTTGAGAGTACATCTGTCTCTTATATTGTCCTTTATTTCCCAGCTCTGCTGTCATCTGGCAAGTATTAATGCATCAGAAATAATGGGTCATCACAAGAACAGTGATATATATATATATATATATATATATATATATATATATATATATATATATACACACACATATTTAGTTAATACAGTGGGTTACTTCTGGTGTTTGCTGTGGCAAAGGTGCAGGGTTTGAAGCTGTGCCTCCCCCCTTTAAATGCTTGTTTCTCAAAGCTGCAGTGGGTTAGGCCTTCAGCCCTTGCTCTACTGTTTTCCAAAAACCTGCTGTGAGACTACAAAAAATAAGTACTTATTTTCAACTGTTTTCTGCACTTCATTAACTAAAACAATATTTGCTGCATGTCTGTTTAAACTGTGCAACTGTTTTTAGTCTTAGTGACTTGAATCCTTACCTCTGTTCTGATCTCTGTCTCCTTTTTGTTTCTCTGCTTGTTCTGTTCATTTTACTTGTTGCTGCACTTGAAAACACTACCCTAGAGTTGAATCTAGTACTGTTTGTGACCTTTGGAGCTTGTAGTACAGTTAATCTTTTGTCTAGACAGGCCTAGCTGTTTATTCATGGAAAGGGGTTTCAGTTTGGTTTGATATGGCTACGGTTACTGCTACAGGGCTCTCTCTGTTTTAAGGTGTTTTTGATCAGATAATTTGAACTTTGGTTGGTTCCTGCTTGTCTGCCTTACATAGCAAGTATTTAAATCAGTCTGTGCTTGTTTACTCAAAGCTGCAGTGAGTCAGGCCTTTTGCCCTTTTCCAAAAACCTGTTATGAGACTACAAAAGTGCTTATTTTTGACTGTTTTCTGCATTGTGATTCACTAAAACAATATTTGCTTCATATCTGTTTAAAATGTGCAACGGTTTTTTAGGCTTAGCGAATTGAATCTTTACTCTTTTCTGATCTTGTATCCCCGTCCACCCAACTGTTGTTGTGGTCTTAAAGCTTGGTGGCTTTTGAGTTGTCTGCCTGTACTATAAAATTTGATATTGGACAGTCCTCCCAGTCGCATTGCATCACCTCATTCTACTGAGTACAGTGAGATCAGTTGTGAAGGCCCACCCATTGCATCAGCTCTTTCTACTGAATACAGTTTGATCATTTGTGTAGGCCCACCCCTTTAGCTTCTTAACTTTGAATTATCTTCTGTCTCCTCGCTTTCTACTTAACAAAAAAAAACTGTGCCTCTTCCTACTTCATTTGCTATTTGTGCTTAGGTGTTTAACTGCATTTAGTTTGCCGCATTTGATACTGCTTGTTAGTAGCTTGATTAAATTGATGACAGTATTCTACTGAATTGCTGCTTTATTTTAGCTGCTTTTTACTATTATGATTGTGAGCTAATTTATCACATTTGCACTGTTTTAAAGCAATTTACTGATTGACTGCATTTCATTACTGTTTAACTGTATTTTTCATACCGTGAATTCTGTTTTTGTATGTAAGTTAATGTGTACTCTTTTGTGAGTTTTACCCTTAAATTAAGTAGTATAGTCTGGATACAAGGTTTGCTGCATCCAGAGTTGTTTGTTTTTGCTTGGCAGCCATCTTGTGTTGGAAGGGGTCTGTCTCCGCTGCTAGTGAGAGCAGCAGGGCTGCCTGGACCTTGTTTGGCACAAGCTGTTAAAGAAAGCAGGGACTAGCAGGATTGGCTAGATTTCTGTGTTACTAGAATCTTCTATTTTTTGTGGTATTTAAACCTCACATTTGAGCTGGTTTGGGCTTGCTTGCACATCATGCACAGCAGCTGCACTGTTTTAAACCCATTGTGAGGTATTCCACCTATAAATTTTCCCTTAGAAGCACTTTTGTGATCACTCCTATTAGTACTCCTATTAGACCTTCCACCCTTTACCCCCTTAGCTCTCTCTGGCCTGTCTCCCTCAGATTCTGACAAATATGGATGGGCAATTTCCTGTGGTTTCTCCTGCCAATCTGGTTGATATGGGCATTCTGAGACAGTGTAGCAACTGCCTCATGTACATGGACAACCCTGTACTACTACCACCTAGGAACGCAATTTGTGAGAGATTCAATTACATTAAGAAACTAGAGTCTGTGCTGTCTCCCTCACAAGCTAGTATATCTGGCACTGAGAAGGTTGTCAACACAAACACCACCTACACAACACCCGCCACATATGCAGAGGTTCTCTACAAGAACATATCCAAACAAAAGAGACCTCCAAGGCAAAAACACACATGAACTCTACCGCCCACCACACCACACCCCTCACACAGTCCACACACCTGTGTCTCACAGCCACTAAAGCCTTAACATAAACCCAACATATCAGTCAAAGGAGACTCCATTGTGAGACACACAGATGTGCCCCTCACCAGACTGGATAAGGAGAAAGTCAGGGTTAGTTGTTTGTCAGGTGCCAGAATCCACCATATCACCCATTCACTCAAGTCTCTCAACAACAGGTACTGTTATGACTCTGTCATAGTCCATGTTGGTGTGAATGACTTGAGATGTACCTCCCTGGACTATATGAAGAGAGACATGATTGATCTTGCTGAATATGTGTCCCAGGCAGGTATGCTGCTAGCCTTAAGCAGCATTCTGCAGTCATCCAGAAGGATGCCTCAATACAAACAGAAAATGATTGACTTCAACAGTTGGCTTAGTTTCTTGTGTCATTCTAAGGGTATCCAGTACCTGACAGTCTGGGAAGACATGATCAACACACCATGATGATTTTCCAGAGATGGCCTCCGTTTGTCTCCCTTGGGCTTCAGGCTTCTGACAAAGGCTCTTACCTCTCCCATAGTGCCTTTTTTGGCAATGCCATTGGGTCAAAACTACCAACATGAAAATTTCATCAAAACACAAATTAAAAGTCATGCTGCTAAATGCTAGGAGTCTAAAAATGAAACTACACTCACTGCAAGCATTCTTAACCCTGGGAGATGCTGATATTTGTGCAGTCACAGAAATCTGTTTCAAAGCTGCGGAGAGTACCCCAGCCATACCAGGTTACTCATCCTGTCATACATTCAGACCTCAAACTGTGTGCAACAAAGCAAAAGGGGGTGGAGCTGCAATATACGTTAAAGACATACACACCTCTAGGCTGTTCAAACAGTATGATGCACAGGAGACACTCCAGGTGCAGTTAACCATTGACAAGACCCCACAGTGACTCAAGATACCCATGCCACCTATCTGGACCTCTTCAAATCTATCAAGATTCAACCCTCTATGCTGATCCTGGGTGAATTTAACTATCCAACCATAGACTGGAAGAACTACTCTTCCCAAAACGCACATGTCCAGAGATTCCTTGATTTTGTCATTGCAGTTGCCTTATGCCAGCTGGTCGACACCCCCACAAGAGGTGATAATATCTTGGACTTGGTATTAACCAACATAAGTAACCACTGCGGCATCCCTACAGTGTCATCCTCCCTGGTAAGATCCGACCACAAAGCAGTCACTTTCAAGTCAACATTTCCCCTGACCTCCTCTTGGCTAGGGTCAAACAAAAAAACTTCTCCAAAGCTGATTACAATCTCTTGAGGGAAGGTGTAAACAGCTCCATAGCCTCCTCCCCTTCCATAGTATCTGGCACATATGTCCAAACCTACACCAAAGTACTATACGAGCATTTGTATAGCTGCATGGAATCAGGAATACCAGGCAGGACAAAATCTGCCTCCTCAAGGAAGAGTAAACCTGTCTGGTGGACATTTGCAATAAATAAAATCTATAATAAATGGGAAAATTGCTTCCCAAGACCAAGAAGGAGCAGGTGCCTAATTGGAAGCAATCTCTCCTTAGCTTGAACAAGCAAGTAAGAGCACTAGTGAAATCCTCCAAAGCAAACCAGGTCCAAACTGGCCACATCTATTAAAGACAGTCATAAGGCTTTCTTCACATATGTCCGCAGTGTCAAAGAAGCACTGAAGTCTGTTCAGAACTGGTGGTCAAGGCACCACATACACAAAGGCCATAGATACAGCCACCTTGCTGGCAGACAGGTTCACTGAAAACTTCACCCCTCTGCACCACCATCAGTAAATCAGGACATCTCCAGCACCTGCCCCCCTCCCCTTATCTCTAGGGAGCAAGTCCATCACTGCCCTCTCAAAGTCAAAATAATACAGCCTCCGTGGGACCCAATAACATCCCAGGCTGAATCCTACATGAACTCAGGCAGGAACTTGCAGCACTATTAAGTACCCTATTCAGCCAAAGCCTGGATACCAGCTTCATCCTAGCCGAGTGGAAGACAGCCACTGTCCACCCTTTACACAAAGGTGGAACATTCACTGATCCAGGAAATTATAGACCCGTCAGCCTAACTAGCCTGATCTGCAAGGCCTTGGAGCAGATTATCATGGACTTCGTTAACAAGGACATTGGCAACCTCCAAACACTTGATCCCGCACAGTTTGGTTTCATCAAGGGGAGGTCATGCCTGTTAAATTTGGTCAACTTGGTTGAGACAGTCACCAAAGCCATAGATGAGGGGAAGATGGTGCACACCACCTACCTTGACCTGGCCAAAGCCTGATATACTATTCCCCACTGGAGTATAATAGATAATCTCTCTCTCAACTAGGCATCAAACTGTATGTTACCAGATGGGTAGCAAACTGGCTCACTGATTGAACCCACCTAGTCAGAATAGGGTAAGCCACCTCAAGCAGTAGACCTGTAATGAGCGGTGTACCCCAGTGATCAGTCTTGGGGCCTCTGTTGTTTGGGATATACTTTTCTGAGGTGCAGACCAAAACAAGTGGGCTGTGGCTGACCAAGTTTGCAGATAACTGCAAGCTAGGCACTGTCATCAATTCTCCTAGTGATGTGGACATCCTCCAAGAGGGCCTCACCCAAACAAATGACTGGTACCAGAAACATGGCCTCAAACTGAATGCCAAAAATGCATCATCATCGCCTTTGGGGAGAGTGATGTCCCCACAAAGTATCCCATTAATAACAAGGTCTTAAGTACGCGATCAGTAGTGAGGGACTTGGGGCACCCAGGTTGATAGGAAACTGACTTTTGACCGTCATATTGTCTCCATTGTAAGGAAAGCTTTCTACATGGCCCACCTCATTAGTAAGGGCATCTCATCCAGGGACAAGGAGGTCATAACATCCCTTTATTCTTCCCTTAGAAGACCTGTTTATTGAGTACAGTGCCCCTTTTGGCATGTACCCCACAAAGCACATGCAGCAGCTGGAGAGACCACAGAAGTTCCTCACAAGGAGAATCCAGAGCCTAGACATCTACCCTTCACAGACATGCTAAAAGCCCTGTTCCTCTACTCAGTCTCATACAGACTCCTCAGAGGTGACCTCTGTCTGGTATACAAAGCAATCTCAGACCCTGCCTTGATGGGAATGCTGCATATCCGTAAGTCAAGCTCCACTCAAGTAACCCACATGCACAACCTCAACCTGGTGTGTGACATCAATAGGACTGGTTGGCAGGACATATTTGTGTCCCAGAAACTCCCCCTTCTGTGGAATAGATTCCATCTCCACATCAAGCAGAGTAGCTCATTAAACCTTTTTAAGTGTGACCTGGATAACTGGATGGGGAAGAGAAAATACACCCCTGGAGGGGGCGTGGCCAAGGATGAACACAGGATAGCAGCAGATTTCTTCAGCTCCACCAATTTCATTACACTGACAGGAATTAATTACTTAAAAAATTAATTTTTGAAGTAATTTTCTTTCTAAATATGTTTGTTTTATATAGTTCTTGAACTGTATCTAAAAAAGAAAGGAAATTTTAACAATATTCCTGTCAGAAATCACTTTGGAAATTTTCCTGTCAGTTTATCAGTCTGAAATGAGTTCCAGTAAGACAAATTCTCAAGACTCCAGCATCAAGAAAGAAATTCAGTCTCTGATAACTATAATCCAGCAACTTACTGCTAAGATGGATAAAATGGATACTAAAATAGATACCTTCATAGAAAAAACTACAAAACAAATAGACTTGTTATATATAGACCTGCAACAACAGAAGATCCAGATGACAGGCATAGAAGAAGCTGTGAATGACATGGAAAATAGAATCCAAGAAGAGGAAATCAACATTGAGTTTCTGCTGAAACAAAATACACATTTACAAACAAAGCTGGATGACCTGGAAAATAGATCTAGGCGCAATAACATTAGGATTTTTGGACTGCCAGAAAATATTGAAGGTAACAATATTACTTCTTTTTAACAACATGGCTCCCTAAAACTTTAGACTTACCAGAAGCATTCTATTTTGGTATCGAAAGAGCACATAGATCTATAGCTAATACCAACTCTAACAAAAACTATCCTAGATCAGTTATAGTTAGATTTCTATCATCTTTTGATAAAGAGATGGTTCTTAAATCTGCTTGGGCTAAAGCTCCTGTTAAGATTAATGAGACAACTGTGCGTTTTGACAATGACTATTCTTCCTTGGTAATAGCTAAAAGAAAAGTTTTTCTGCCACTAATAAGGGGGCTTAAAAAAGCACAGTTTAAAACATACCTTCTGTTTCCTGCCAAGCTAAAAATCTTCCTTCCTGATGGTCCTAAAATTTTTGATGACTTAGACTCTGCTTTACTGTTTATCAAAAAAAATAAGATTTTGGATAAAATAGAGGAAATGGAATGGGCTAGTCCTTCATTAAAGAGACTGGCAACTGAAACTTCGTGGAAGACTTCAGAGAAGAAGAAGAGACTAAAAAACAAATGATTTGTTCTATGTTCTTTTTCTTTTTTTTCTCTCATCATTTTACTTCATTATTAATCTTTTTAAATATAGTTCCTGCATTTCCAGAAAACCACAAATATTCTGAAAAAGATTTAATCAAAGTTATTCTCTGTGTGCAAAGAAATGTTTTGTTTCATAACCAGTCAAAATATCTGAGGAACTAATAACAAGCTATTATTCAATTTGTTTCTCTTTCTGAAAAAGAGAAGTAAGGTCAGTAATTTGATACATTTTTTTTTCTCTTTTTCTTCTCCTTTTCTTCTTTTCTTTGTTTAAACAATGACATTCTATTTAGATTATGTAGTGGGTAAAGGGTGGGGGAGGGCAGGGAGAGAAGAGTAATGAAAATATGATAAATGCAATAATAACATATTTATTCTTTGTAAAAAGTTTATATGTTCTTCAAATGCTATTCCTAATTATACTTTCTTGATTATACTGCTTATGCTTGTTTGTAAATAATCTGTCATGCTTTAACTAATAATAATTAGAACTAAATAATAGTAAATAATATGTTTTATTTTTAACTCTATTAATATAAACAGTAAGTAATATTCCATTGTATATACTTCTTATAGCTTTCTCTTACATTTTTTTTTATTTCTGCTTTACACTCTTTTATTTTTTTTTTCTTTTCTTTATTCTTTCTCTTTATTTTTTTTTTTCATATTAATATATAGAAATGCTTTTGATCATATAGACACAGTAAATAATAAGATTTGCATAAAAATTGAGACAAAAATATTGAGTTTTATTACTTATTAATAACTTTGGGCTTAATTTCACTTACATAGAGGCTGTAATAACCTGTAAAATACATTGCGAAGGTTTTGCCATGTTTAGATGCATTTACACTGCTAAATGAATGTTTGTCACTAGTTTTTAACAAGTTTCCCGCCAAAATGTTAAGGGAGACAATCTGGGATGTGGGCTACCTCATGAACAGTGTCCTCGAGTTGTTTCAAAAGCTTCAACTCTCAGAATTCTCACAGAGAAGCTGAAAGCAGTCAATTTGACCTTTGACCTAGATATCACACTGACACATCGCAGATTCAGGAAGAACACTCTACCAGGAAGTAGAACTGATGCAAATGCGACTATGTGAAGGAAAATGAACTCTTTAACATTTAAATGTGAGTTATTTTATATAATTACTTAAATATCCATGTTATAATTCATAAAATATGTCAGTTATAATGATTTTAAATGATGCAGTTTCTTGTAGTAAGTAAATGTCTTATTTTAGAAGGCATAGAAAATGAAACATTTATTCAAGTGTTTTTGAAAATCAACTTGACTGCAGCATACTAATCTGTGTTAAAAACTTATGTTCCAAACATATACATTACTATAACTCATTTAATTCATCTGATTGACAAGCATAAATAACTTTATAACTCTATTCTGGAAGAAATTGTCATGTGATATATTTTAAAGCAGTAGTATAGACATACAAAATACAGATGGCTTTTTTTACAATAATGCAAGTGTTTCTGAGAATTTGCATAACTATGCAGTACGATTTATAACAATTTCTATAAATATAATATTTTATTCTATTGACAATAATGAGTATGAGTAAAATGCTCATATACAAGCAATTCAAGGTTTTTTCTGGAAGCTGTTGACTGCATTTACATGACAGAAAATAGATGCATCTTAATATATGTAATGTCTGAACCATATTAGCCAAAGTTTTTGATTTAAATAATTTTTAGAACTTATTTTTACATACTTTGAATAAATTAATATGTAAATATGCCTTCCTTTTTTTTTTTCCTCTCTCTCTTTCTTTCACTCTCTCTCCCTCTTTCACGTCTTTTATTTCTCTCTCTCCTCTTGGTTCCTAATATCAAGATTATTTGAATGCTATTTGAATACAAGTGTATTATATTACATAGATGTATATAGTAGTATGAATAGTTTTAAAAAAAAAAAAAAGTTTATTTTAGTTTATATGATGCTGTTTTATCAAATGTGTAGTCTTGTCTTGCTAGATAATTGAATTGAAAGCTGTTAATTTAAGTTAAATATAACCAGTATTAAATTGATAAGGTGGTAGCTGAGGTACAGCTGCTTAGGGTTGGGGGTTAACTTGAGTGGTAAATACTACTCTAAGTTGGAGTTTTAACTCAGGCTGGATGCAAGGTTTAATCCTTACATTATTTTCACTTGTTCATTGTTATATGTATATAGTTTTGACATCCACAATATATTTTGTACACTCATTGTCACTACAAACAAAATTGAATCCTATACAAAATTCCATAAGAGATTCAATAAATACAGCTATATTTAAAGGTACACCTAAAGGAGGAGATGTAACATTACTTATGTTGTTATTTGTTATTTTGATCATAAGATTCTTAAGTTTTAAAAATGCCAAATGACATCTTTAAAAGGAATTTCTTTAAACATTAATGGATTGAATAATCCATGTAAAAGGGCAAGTCTAATAAGATACATTAATTTACATAAGGCCAACTTAGTCTTTCTGCAAGAAACCCATCTCTTGAAAAAAGATATTGATAAACTAGCTACAAACAAATATAAAGTACTGGTTAGTTCAGAGCACACTCAGAAAAAAGAGGAGTGGCTATTTTATGGAATAAAAGTATGCCCATTCATAAAACCATTAAGTCTTATCAGGATGACAAAGGAATGTTTTGTATGGTTACAATACAAATTAATGGGAAGACTTACACTTTAATTAATGTATATTGGATACCTGGAATTGGTATTAATACAGTGAAACATCATCTTGATAAGATCATATCATTCTCTATAGGAGATATTATTTTAGCTGGTGACTTTAATTGTATACTGCATGAAAGTGATACTACCACTATAGGAAAAAGAAGAATTACATCTAATGCAAAACATTTAAATGATTTTGCTAATTCTTATCATTTGAATGATATTAATAATCAGATAGATTCAAAATCATTACCATACACCTTTTTTCTAACAGATACAAAACTTATTCAAAAATAGATAGGGTCTTTATTTCTAACCAGATGGTAACAGATTTAATTAATTCCAAAATCATTTCATGTCCTATATCTGATCATAATTCAATTGTTTTTGAATTCATGATAAAAATACTCATAATGTTCAGATCAAAAGGATACCAGCATACTTAACTCAACTAAAAGACTATAAAGAATATATACTTTCAGAAGTAAAACATTTTTAGACATAAATAATACTCCTGAAGTCTCCATTGTCTATGTTTGGGATGCCTTAAAATCATATCTATATGGACAAAGTATCAGATGGTATAATAATAAAAGGAAATCTTGGGATAAGGAATTGTTAGATATTCAAAGTAAATTAGACTCTTATAAACATAATAATAAAGAAAATATTATGGACAAGAAAGTTATTGAAGAAATAAACAAACTAAATGAGAAATACAAAGAAATTTTAACTCATAAAGTTAAAATAACTTTAGAGAAATACAAGTTTTGTCTTATTCAATAAGCCCCAAATACTTACATAGACTTAAAAATAAAACAAAAGGTTGAATAAACAAAACCATATCAAAGAAATCTTTTCTCTAAGGAAAAAGAAGAATGTTTCTAGTATACCAGAAATACTAGATGAATTTAGAAATCACTTTCACAAAATTAACCATAATAACATTAACATGGAACCTAAAGATAAAATAAAGGAGTTTATAACCACAAACATGAATAAAAAGCTTAATAAACAACAAATTAAACTATTGGACAAAAGTATTTCATATACAGAGGTTATTACACAAATAAATAAGCTTAAATCAAACAAAGCACCGGGTAATGATGGTATTATACCAGAGATATATAAAATCCTTTCTAAAAGTACATATTCATTAATACATAAGGTTTTTATTTTGGCCCAAACTGAGTTAATAACCCCCCCATCTTGGCAATATACATTTATTTTGCCAATTTTAAAACCTAATAAAGATCCAACTAGATGTACTTCATATCGCCCATCTCATTACTTAATGTTGATTATAAAATGTTTATGAGTATTTTTGCTGATAGATTGAAGACAATCATCCCGGCATTATAGATATAGATCAGACAGGCTTCATTGTAAATAGAAATACTTTTGATAATATAAGAAGAACTTTAACATTAATTGATTTTGCAAATAGGAAAAAGAAAGATTTAACACTTATTAGTCTTGATATAAGTTTAGCATTTGATTCAGTAAGTTGGGACTATCTGTTTATCTTACTGAAGTGCACAAACTTCTCAGATGCATTTGTAAATCTAATTGAGCATTTATACAAAGGAACATTGGCTTATATTAAGGTAGGAACATATGTTTCACAAAAAATACCCATTTTTAAAGGTACAAAACAAGGATGTCCACTTTCTCCACTATTATTCACTTTAGTAATGGAGCCTTGGGCTAATTTGATCAGAAACAGTACTGACATAGAGGGTTTTGAAATAGATGAAAATACAACATCCAAAATTCAACTTTTTGCAGATGATGTTCTAATTACATCAGCAGGATCTAATTCTTCTATGCAGTCTCTATTTGATAAAATGATGAATTTTAAAAGCATTTGTGGTTTAATATTCAATGAAGAAAAAACTAAAATACTACCTATATATACACGAAAAAATATTCTCATTAGTGATTTTACTAAATATGTACCCAATTCAGGTCAGATAACTTATTTAGGTATAATACTATCTAAAGATATTAAATCTATTATATATAATAATTATAATACCTGTTTTCTTAATATACAAAATCTTTTTAATACCTGGAATAATATGTTTTTTACTATGGAGGAGAGACTTACAATTATTAAAATGATAATATTCCCCAAGATTTTATACTTAATATAATCAATAATACTTCCACCTACAAAAATAATTATCAAGAAACTGAATACACTAATGTTAAATTTCCTATGGGCACCTAATAGACCTAGGATTGCATTAAAGAAACATACTAATAGCTGGTCTCAAGGGGGTATTTCTTTTCCAGACTTTAATTTATATACTATCTCTTCTATTGTAAAAGTTATTACTTTATTAATAGATCAGTCATATGTCGCAAAATGGAAAGATTATTGGGAGCTAATTAGTATGCACTTCATGAAAATCTCCTTAACACATAAATAAAATATGATTGTAAATAACTCCATGTTATGGTTACTAAAGGAATTTTGTACTTCACCTATTACACCTAAACATATGGTTTGTTACCCATTAAATATTATTATTAGCTATCGTAACTTTATATTCATGCACCCTAAGTATAGGGAATGGAATTTTATTATATTCCCTATAATGTATACTCAGGGTATGCTTTTGTCATCTACTTCTGAAGGAACTCATTTAGCTATAGATAATGATCTAAAGTACTGGTATCAGTTGATATCTGATAAAGTTAAAAATCTAGATTTCTTAAAACAAGAATTTGATCTAAGAGAAACTTGCTGGTTAGAGGTTCAGACCTTTAGACAACATCTCATTAATAAAATAGATCTAATGTCTATAACAGTTAAAGAATCTATTCCAACACTGATTGATTACTTGATATTAAATTTACAACATAAAGTTTCTGATAAAGGTAAACTTTCATACATACATAAAATTATCAGACAAGAAACTTTTTACAGTGTAGATACATACTGGAATTATTTCACTTCTATTAATGGGGACCCACCAAATCAACAAGATAAACAATATATATTGGAATCTGCCTATAGAACTACGTCTTCCATTGTCTGGAGACTTTATACATGGAAAATTTTACATAGATCTTTTCATACACCTTTGATGATGAATAAAATAAATAATAAAGATAATCTATGTAAGAGATGTAATGTAGAAATTAATGCTGACTGGGCTCATGTTTTATGACTGTAAATTGGATTTCAGATACACCTCCTTCGTTCAATGAATTTAAAAATGTTATGAATATAGTGTGCCATATGGAAATAAACACAATTAGGTCAAGAACAACTAGAAAAACATCTTATTATATTGTATGGGATAATTTACAAAATTTGTTAAAAAAATCCTAATTTCAATAGCATGGTATTTTAGTTTAATTAATTGATCTGATTGTAGTGGATGTCTTTGTAAATACTTTAGTTGTTTTGTTGAATGTTATAATCATATCTATTTTTAATTACTTGTATAAAATTGTTATGATATTTCTCTTGTATGTTAAAACAATAAACCTGTTTTGAAAAAAAAGAAAATACACCCCTGGGATTCCACCTGTGTCCCTGCTGGACAGGAACATCAGGTGTTGACTTGTTGGACCATGGGCTAATTTTTTGGCTAGGCTTGTAATGACCTCAGGGCAATAGCTTAGTAACTTCTTATGAATTTCCTATGATTCCCTGCTCCTTTTCCCATTCCTCCCAGCTTTATTATCTGTTCACATTTACTTTCATTAGTATTTCCTTTACAATCTTCATTTCCTCCACTGTGATTAAACAAGTTCTTGTCAAACATGTTTGTTTACTACACATTTTCCCACCCTAGATTTTAAGTAATATTCATCAGTTGAGAAGTATATACTTTATTTACTTAAGTCAGTTAGTAAGACCAGCCTAACATTTGTCGCACCAGTGCTTGCTGTCCACATAGGTTCATAGGTTCATACTAGGCTATCTGCCCGAGGGCATTTATAAGCCTAGCCCATAGTTTTGTGGCTTACGCCACCCCTTTAGTTTGGAGAAACTATGCCCATTATTTTGCTGTGCCTCTGTCGAGCAGTGACACTGAGGTAACCCCTGGGGTGTATCTGCGATCTCCCATCCATTGGTCAAGATTCCTCTTGAACAAGGCCAGCGAGGTGCTCTGCCTCACATAAACCGGGAAAACTGTCTTAAGTCCCAGCAACAGATGCCACCATCTTCCATGCTAACATTTGTTTGCTTAGCCTTTTTTTTTTTACAGTTTGCTGACATTTCTGTCTTATTGTTTGTCCTGCTTGCATGTGCACCAGGTGCGGTCCTGTTATTTATGTAGATTACAGATAGCCGTTACTCCACTGCCTTTCATCTTTAGTCAAAATATTTTCCCACCATTTCATTGTTGTCACCTCTGTCTTGCTTTCCACTTTTCTAATCACCCCTGTCCTTATTTTTACAATCCAGTCAATCTCTCCCATGCTAAGACTGATCATGGTCTATTCCCAATCCTCCTCCCTTTGCATGAGCAGGGCTACCAAGCTTATTTCCAAACCTAGCGCCTTGTTCATTTTTACCAAGTTTAGTGCAAACTGACCATACACCAAGTATTCAGACAGATGGGAGAGAGGAACAAAAATAGAGTTTCTAATCCATTTTACCCCCATCTACCACTCTAACCTGCTAGTTGTACTTCTCATCTTCCCCCTTTTCTTTTTTTGTATAAGTTTTACGTATTCCCCTCAACGTATGCTTCCTTCTAAAAAGTGGAAATGACTCCTTCTGTACTTCTCTGGTCTCTCTTATTCTTGATTCCCCATCACTCTTACTCATTTTCTGGGGCTTCTCTCCCTACCATATAGCTGCCATATTGTTCACCAGGTTATAGAGCCCTGCCATCTCTTCCTGTGGGACAGTAAAGGTTCGTATTCCTCCTTAAAGGAAGATTCTCAGACGGGCCAGATACAGCATACACCAGCTGATACCGTTTTGTTTGCATATTTGTATTACTGGTGCAAATGCTCCCATCCTTTGGAGCCCTTGAAACAAAAAGTCCAATCAAAAAGCACCCAAACATCCATCACCATAAGCTTTTTATTTGGCTTCTACAGTTCTGCCAGGATCCTCTTTTTTTGGCTCATAGGCTTGGAGGCAAACTGTGATGGGTCTGGGTTTTTCATTACTGTCTGCCCTGGGTCACTATACTGTACAATGTGTCCTCCAGTCTTTACCTCCTCCTTTGGGATGTATGTTCACTTGCTTAACTATTCGTTTTGTCCTTGTAGCACCTCTATTAACTTAATATTGTTCTGTCATGACTGATCTTCTAAGTATGTTAGCTTGGCCTCCATACGAAACAGCTACATCAGCCCTTACTGTATGCTCTTCATTTTCCTCCAGCAGAACATGGATTGATGTTGCATGGTCATTTCCTATAGCCTTTTTTCATGGCCTATCAAGTTGTCTTGGAATGTCTACTTCATTAATTTTCACTCCGCCTGTTCATCTTGTGGGATACTTCTTGCTCCATTTTGCCATTATTTCCCACCGTTGTTGAAGCTTCAGCTGTTTTCCCTTCTTCTGACTTTTTGGTTTTGTCACTCCTCTTGATCATTCAGATGATGCCCCTAATCCTGCACCACACTTTAGTTTAATGTACTTAAATCTGCCAATTTTTGTTAGAATACAGACTTGCTGAGGGAGAGCCAGAGAATTTCATGCCTACCAGAGAAGCACTGTGCTGGAAATTTCCTGAATGAATACTTTGTGTCAGTCTTTATGAAGGAAAGCAAGGAGAGGGCACCATACTAAGAAGGGGGGGCAGTAAACAGATACAAGCTTGGATAAGGAGTCAATTTAGAGTGAAATGGCTTCTCTAAGGGGAGATAACACATGGAACAAGATAGGCTTCCTTCCAGAATCCTCAGTAATCTGGCCACTGTGCTGACTGATTCCCATGACAGAGATTTTTGATACGTCACACAGGCAAATTTAGATGTGAAGATTCATTATCATGCAACTAGAATTAAGATTCCACAGAAACACCAAGCCTAAAATAAGTAGTTTTAATAGACCAGAGCTTAAACTACAGGGATGTTACATACATTGGAAGTATTTAGAAAAGGGGATTCTTGACAAAATTATTATGAAAATGTATATTAAAATCAGTAATGTCACTCCTGTTGTTCCTTATATTATGGCTCTAGCATGAGATTTCTTTAAGCATTAGTTTGTGTACTACAATGAGGGTTACAGATAGATAACCTCATAAAGTAATCATTTATAGCAGTTTTGAAACATGACAGTTTAATTAAAACTTCTCAATAAGGAAATTGTGTATGAACTGGCAATTTCTTGCCAGCTCAGCTGTGTGTTTTAATGCATGAAAGTGAAGTTTATAACACATCTGATTAATGACAGTAGGTGAAGTATGTACCACATCTGATTAATACTGGTAGGTGGGGATGGGTAAATAAAACAGCAGTTTAAGTGCAGCAGAGATTCCTAACAACCAGATGATTTATTTTCTGCAACATTTAATCCTCTAAAAGCTTCTACTACAAGTTCTTTAGTCCATTATGGTACTTAAGAACTTAGGCTGAGAATGTCATCTAAGCTTAAAAGCTTATAATAGGAGCATTTCTACCTGCTATAAGATTAAGATAGCTGTGTGTTTCACGTTTGTGTTAATAATAACTTGAGAATAGAGATTATTAGATGAACAACGATTCAGAGCTCATTAAGTAAACAGCCTTAAAACTACATTTAAAGCCATGATACAGAGCAGTTTATAGACCGCTCAAGAAAACAGAGCTGTAGAACTTCAGTAGAAAACTGGCCAAGATAAATCTGTAGTGCTTAAATGGGCATTTTATATACCAGTAGAGTTTTTGTTTGGGTAGGTCAGGTAATCCGTGAAGCATCTAGTACATTATGCATTAGACTACAACACATTTAAATACTGCCAAGCATCTAAAATCTCATTATTGTATAACCTTTCAGATAACACTGGGCACAGGTGATGGTGATAGAACTTTATTTTCTTCATTTAGCAATATAATGAAATGTATAGCCCAACTTGGTTTTGCATTAAGCAACGTTGCATACACAGTACTTTTCGATATAATTACAAAGAAGTTTCTCCATTTTCCAAGGACTGTTGTGAGATAGCTCTTCTAGATCCCAGTCTAAGGCACATACAAACATATACTTTCTAACAGACATGCCCCTGGACCTCGCTTATTCATCTCCAGAAAATGTCATGTATGTATATAAAGTGTCTCTGTGTATGTTGTGTGTGTATGTTTGTGGATATGCATATAAGATATTTTATTTTGTTTAAAGAAAACCTATTAACAATATTACTTTCTGTGATTGTATCACCATTAACCTCAGCCTTCTCACAGCTCTATTTGTCCGAGAATTTGGCACATGGAGAGTAAGGCATTTAAATACCTACTATTGTAATTAATGCACACAGTAGTAACAGAACATTCCCAGTAGTCCTAAAGGCCACATTTTTGAGCCTCTGGAAAGTTATGATAGGAAAGGTGACTGTTCCCCAGCAAAGGGCCTCAGGGAATGGCTCAGGTTCTCCCCATAGGTAGAGCTGCCACTGTGTGGATGTCACTTGGCCATTCATTGGTAAAGACAGCTCAGCGAAAGAAGAAGGTACTTCTATGTCTGTGTTCAGTAGGATGAAGAGAATTATAGCACTGTGCTAGGTCAGGAGTGCACTGTATAAAGATTTTATCTAACTCATGCTTTTAACTCTTGCTGTTAGAGCATTGTGACTACTCCTGAGCTAAAATTACTGTGAGAGCATGATGTTTCAGTGATGTGAATCACCCTGACAGTATTCTGAGAGGCTTATGCAGCACTGCCCTGCTGGTGGCTTTATTAATATTAAAGCTTCTAAACATTTGCATGGATACAAAATATTCTGTAATCTCACATACAAATCTCAGTCTGCCCCAAGTTGTTTAAATAGTTATTCATTCATGGAACTGAGGAGTAATTCACACTGAATGGAAGCTATTCATTCTTTCTGTACTAATCTATTCTTAGGCTTCATTAATACAAGGTCAGAGGATGAAAACAAGCTGCACACATGTTGGGCATATAAAGTTTGACTTATTTTTAAGAAAAGTGCATTCATTATTCACTGTTTTGTCTTAAAGGCATACTGCATGCATTGGGTGCTGGATAAGATGAAAGAAATGCAGATATCTAAAATATTTTCCTTGTTATGAATTTGGTCTGCATGAACCCAACCATATGCCTTGATAGTATTGCAGAATGTAAAAAAGCATGCCAGTACTGCAAGCCTTTCAAGATGATGAAATAGAGATTCACGTAAAACTGTGTGTGCTGTGATGCTATTGTATATGGACATTTACTGAGTGGAGAGTAAAGGAAAATTCAGTTTGAGCACAACATGAATGCATTCATCTGCATGTTCATACACACTAGGCCAGCGTTAGGCAAAATGGCAACCTAGGCGAAGGGCTCAGTGGTGGCCCTCTGCTTCTCACTCCCACACATCCCCCTTTGCACCCTTGGTTCTCCCCATCATAATGTCAGTGGCTGAACAGGTAACACACTCATCTTTGTTGTTGGAGGAACAGAAGGTTCTGGGTTCTATTTCCACTACAGGTGATTTGATTAATTTTCAAATTACTGACACTGCAGACAGCATAGGTGGGGGGGGGGGGGGGACTGCACTCCTGAATTTGCTGTTCTTTGGATATGACATTATACTGAGGTCCCATCTGCTTGAGCTGGTGGTAACTCTGGTGGATGTAAAAGATGCAACGGCACCTACTGAAAAAAGAGTAGGGAAGTTTCCCACTGCATTGCCCAAATTTCCTCTTCAGGTCTCCCCTGAAAAGAGGTCAGGTTACTTGCCTAGTTACATTAACTCCGCCAACATAGGATGGATGTATGGATGAATGAATAAATAAACAAGTAAATGAAAATCATGGCTTCACTCTGTCATCCATATTATTTTTTCTTACCTTTACTGATTTTGTCTTCCTCTTCAGCTTGCATCTTTTCAGCAAAGCCTAATGAGGCAAGTCTGCACTGTAATAACTGTGGGGGAAATAAATGCATTAAGCCAGGAGGGGGTTGAGGACTTAGTAGCCTCCAAAAGCCACGTGGATTACTAGATGTTTTGAGGTACATTTATGAGTTTTTATGTCAAAGCTTTAATATAGTGATTGCCTGAAGAATAATCATGACTAAGAGAAGACGTTCAGTCTTATTTCTCTTTTTTTTTCTTTTTCCTGCATCCTTTCAACACACCCTTACTGGCCAAGAGTGCAGTGTAATAACTTGGAATAAATATTCAAATTAAAGTGGGAGTCTGGGCCATTACGCCCCCAAAAGGCATCAGGTTATAGATGATCTGATGTGTGTTTTAAAATGTTTTCTTCCAACCTTTTGATCTAGTGATGTCCTACAAAAAAGAGTAAGGAAACAAATTCAGTACTTTTTCATTGCTACCCAGAAGAGTTATGCAAGTGTCTTACAATTCTCTGTGCATCTACAGTTAAAAAAGAATAAAAAATTGATGATTTGTTTTGTTTGCCTTTGTTTTTCATGCGAGAGTGTGCATGCACACACAGTCTTACTCTGAAAGGCAGGTTTATCACAAGATGCACTGATTTTTCATGTTTGCACACGTATTGACATTGCCCCTGACAAGCTAGATATCACACAGGACACAGACACACACACGCACACGCACGCGCACACACCTACTTGCAAACTGGTGGAATATCATTTCACTTACATCACATTTCTGGGGTTTGGGGGAAACCAGAAAACATAGGTAAACCTCCACAGATACAGGGAGGGCCTGCAACCAACACACAGATGATACAACAGTCTAGAACTCAACCAGAATGATGAGATGGCAGTGCTCCTTTCACTGCTCTGCTTCACCATTGATTACTTACTTTCTTTCACACACATCCTGCCTCTTGTCAGACCACCAAGGATAGCCACTTATTTTGTACAGTGCTAATGCTTCTGACAGAAAGTAAAGTGCACTAATAGCCAACTTGTTACTCTTAAATACATTGCAAGTCCCCCCCACCCACACACACACAGGACTAAGCCACTGATTTTATGATATACATTACACTGTTTCATAGCACTCCTGACACAAAAGATAACAGACTGCCATTCAACACTGATAAAACAGTAATGTAAAGTCACTTGTATCCACATTTTGCCTCTGGACCCATCAGTTACATCCACTTTATTGTATTCACCTCAGTCATCTGATTGTATTAAAAAAAATAATAAAATGTTTCATATTTCTTCACACAAAATGCTCACTCATCTTGCAAAACCAAGTCAGTGACTGTTTAAACTCTGCAGATGGCAAGAGAAGTCAGTATCATTTTGAAAACTTGGGACTCACAATGGCGAGTCCCATAGTGGAGACTTAATGGCCAAAAATCCAAAATTGTATACCAAGTCTGTGATTGCCATTTCTGGGAAAATTCCTTTCCCTTTTCTACAATGTATGGTGATCTTGGAGTTGGTGTGTGTGTGTGTGTGTGTGTGTGTGTGTGTGTGTGTGTGTGTGTGTGTGTGTGTGTGTGTATATATATATATATATATATATATATGACTGGGAGTATTGAGTACTGACATTTCAAAAGGGAGCAAAGAAGCTTAGGTTGTTTCACTGTTGCAGTTATCACACTTGGGTTATCTTGCCAGGGGTAGCCCTCAGTCGGCCTGAATACCAAAGGCTTAGTATTTCTGTGTTGGTTGCTGTCGCTCCAGGACTGATGTCAGGTCATCAGTGGTAGAAAAACAGGCAGCCAACGTCATTACATCAGTCTTTCTTGCTGAGAAGCCCAAAGCAGAAGCAGTTCACACGAGTGCCGGTCGGCCGCTGCCTGAGTTTTCATTTCTGAAATTGAAGTTGAAGTCTTCTAAAGCTACGTACCCTGTTGGGGATCCTTTTTTCTTGGAAAATGACAAAAAAAAAAACACACCAAGGCAAAAACGAAACCAATAGTCCAAGAAAAACCAGGTAGAAGGCAGGCAGGCAAGCAAGCAAAACACGACCATGAACACTTCTCCATAGGGCAACCAAATCCTTTATTGTTAAAACAACAAGATAAGCTCTTTCATCTCAATTTTAGACAATCAAAGAGACTTCATCAGATAAAGCTAGAAAAAACAAAACTAGATTTAAAAACCAGAACCAAGACCCAGATGACATCATTTCCTGCTAACAGGATTAACCATTTTTAAAGTGACAGTATTAAAATTAAATAACAGTGTGCCGAGATCACAACAATACCGTACCAGTTATAAAAAACATCAAGCACTATGACATGAAACAAGAACTTCATCTGATATAATATCATTGCTACCTTATAAAATATGTAGAATACATATACTAAAAATTATGAATGCACATAAAATGTATAAGCAAGTAATTGAATGAATATATATGTGGTTAAATGGAAATAGGCAAAACCAAGCTAAATAAATAAATATATATAATAAAAATATATATGTATTAAATCAGAGTAATGTAATCCCATACTATAAATACATATTAATATCCTAAAAATGTATATGAAAATATATAAATATATAAAAATGCAATAAATATGAATAAAATTGTAAAAATAGGAATATATACACACATACACACACACACACACATATATATATATATATATATATATATATATATAAACCATGAATGCAAATACATCATAAATATTCAAATATTAGTGTCCAAAAATTAGTGTCTTCTCAATGCTTTTATCTTTAGTAGACTACTAATTGACACATTTTCATTCAAGCCTGGCAAATATATTGAATTAAGATGAAGCTGCCAAGATAATTCCATTTTTTCAAGCAGATATGGCCAGGCACCACCCCTAGGGGAAATTGTTATATTATCCAATACTAAAAGTCTTTCGGCTTTTCCTGGTTAGGGGTCGCCACAGCGGAACTCCCATCCACTAATGATTGGCAGTAGATTTTTACGGTGCCGAGTTGCCAGCCCTACGCCCAACCTTCAAAGAAAGCACGCCCATTCACGCACGCACCAACCTTAATGTCTTTATCATCACTCGACTGCGGGGAGGACATGCAGACTCCGCACAGAAGGTGCTCCAGCCGAGAATCGAATGGGAGAACTTCTTGCTTTAAGGCGACAACGCTAACCGCTGCTCCACCACGGCCTTGTTATATTATCCAATACTACAAAGTTAAAATCATGCTGTGGGTATACCATAATATGTTTTGCTAGTGCATTGCATTCATGGCCATCATGTATATTCCATAAATGTTCCCCTATTCTACTTTTCAACCTATACTCGGTTTTACCGATATAGAAACATGTGCAATTGCTACAAAGGGCACAATAAACCACTCTCTCTGTTAAACAAAAGAATTTCCCTTTTACCCAAATTTTCATCCCATTTACTTCCACTACTTCAGTTTCTAAAATATTTTTACAAAACGTGCACATACCACATTTGTGCATATATCCTTTGCCTTGTTTAGGTTTATTATACTCAAACATATTCTTTAAACAATGACCTTTTTGCATTCACAAATGGGAGCTTCTCCCAGAATATCCTTCATTTCCTTGTCATTTCTTATGAACTCCCAATTCTTTTTTTTTTTTTTTTTTTTTTTTTTTCAAAACAGGTTTATTGTTTTAACATATAAGAGAAATATCATAACAATTTTATACAAGTAATTAAAAATAGGTATTATTATAATATTCAACAAAACAACTAAAGTATTTACAGAGACATCCACTACAATCAGATAAATTAATTAAACTAAAATACCATGCTATTGAAATTAAAATTTTTTTAACAAATTTTGTAAATTATCCCATACAATAAAATAAGATGTTTTTCTATTTGTTTTAGTCCTAATTGTGTTTATTTCGATATGGCACACTATATTCATAACATTTTTAAATTCATTGAGCGAAGGAGGTGTATCTGAAATCCAATTTCTAGTTATTATTTTCCTAGCCACTGCTAGAATAGACCATAACAAGGGAAGCTTAACCTTTTTAACACTTTGAGGTACAGGTGTGTTGAATAATATAAGAGATTTAGAAATAATGAAATTATCTGTAAAAAGAGCCTGCAAAAATTCATTAATTGACTTCCAGTATTCTTTCAATTTTATACAGTCATAAAACATATGAGCCCAGTCAGCATTAATTTCTACATTACATCTCTTACATAGATTATCTTTATTATTTATTTTATTCATCATCAAAGGTGTATAAAAAGATCTATGTAAAAATTTCCATGTATAAAGTCTCCAGACAATGGAAGACGTAGTTCTATAAGCAGATTCCAATATATATTGTTTATCTTGTTGATTTGGTGGGTCCCCATTAATAGAAGTGAAATAATTCCAGTATGAATCTATACTGTAAAAAGTTTCTTGTCTGATAACTTTATGTATGTATGAAAGTTTACCTTTATCAGAAACTTTATGTTGTAAATTTAATATCAAGTAATCAGTCAGTGTTGGAAAAGATTCTTTAACAGTTATAGACATTAAATCTATTTTAATAATGAGATGTTGTCTAAAGGTCTGAACCTCTAACCAGCAAGTTTCTCTTAGATCAAATTCTTGTTTTAAGAAATCTAGATTTTTAACTTTATTATCAGATATCAACTGATACCAGTACTTTAGATCATTATCTATAGCTAAATGAGTTCCTTCAGAAGTAGATGACAAAAGCATACCCTGAGTATACATTATAGGAAATACAATAAAATTCCATTCCCTATACTTAGGGTGCATGAATATAAAGTTACGATAACTAATAATAATATTTAATGGGTAACAAACCATATGTTTAGGTGTAATAGGTAAAGTACAAAATTCCTTTAGTAACCATAACATGGAGTTATTTACAATCATATTTTTATGTGTTAAGGAGATTTTCATGAAGTGTATACTAATTAGCTCCCAATAATCTTTCCATTTTGTGACATATGACTGATCTATTAATAAAGTAATAACTTTTACAATAGAAGAGATAGTATATAAATTAAAGTCTGGAAAAGAAATACCCCCTTGAGACCAGCTATTAGTATGTTTCTTTAATGCAATCCTAGGTCTATTAGGTGCCCATAAGAAATTTAACATTAGTGCGTTCAGTTTCTTGATAATTATTTTTGTAGGTGGAAGTATTATTGATTGTATTAAGTATAAAATCTTGGGGAATATTATCATTTTAATAATTGTAAGTCTCTCCTCCATAGTAAAAACATATTATTCCAGGTATTAAAAAGATTTTGTATATTAAGAAAACAGGTATTATAATTATTATATATAATAGATTTAATATCTTTAGATATTATTATACCTAAATAAGTTATCTGACCTGAATTGGGTACATATTTAGTAAAATCACTAATGAGAATATTTTTTCATGTATATATAGGTAGTATTTTAGTTTTTCTTCATTGAATATTAAACCAGAAATACTTTTAAAATTCATCATGTTATCAAATAGAGACTGTATAGAAGAATTAGATCCTGCTGATGTAATTAGAACATCATCTGCAAAAGTTGAATTTTGGATGTTGTATTTTCATCTATTTCAAAACCCTCTATGTCAGTACTGTTTCTGATCAAATTAGCCCAAGGCTCCATTACTAAAGTGAATAATAGTGGAGAAAGTGGACATCCTTGTTTTGTGCCGTTAAGAATGGGTATTTTTGTGAAACATATGTTCCTACCTTAATATAAGCCAACGTTCCTTTGTATAAATGTTCAATTAGATTTACAAATGCATCCG
The DNA here is from genome assembly GCF_019279795.1 of Protopterus annectens. Taxonomy (NCBI): domain Eukaryota; kingdom Metazoa; phylum Chordata; order Ceratodontiformes; family Protopteridae; genus Protopterus; species Protopterus annectens. The sequence goes on from NC_056736.1 coordinate 393,019,367, forward strand.
AGAAGTTTGTGCACTTCATTAAGGTAAACAGATAGTCCCAACTTACTGAATCAAATGCTGAACTTATATCAAGACTAATAAGTGTTAAATCTTTCTTTTTCCTATTTGCAAAATCTATTAATGTTAAAGTTCTTCTTATATTATCAAAAGTATTTCTATTTACAATGAAGCCTGTCTGATCTATATCTATAATGCCGGGAATGATTGTCTTCAATCTATCAGCAAAGATATTCATAAACATTTTATAATCAACATTAAGTAATGAGATGGGCCGATATGAATAACATCTAGTTGGATCTTTATTAGGTTTTAAAATTGGCAAAATAAATGTATATTGCCAAGATGGGGGGGTTATTAACTCAGTTTGGGCCAAAATAAAAACCTTATGTATTAATGAATATGTATTTTTAGAAAGGATTTTATATATCTCTGGTATAATACCATCATTACCCGGTGCTTTGTTTGATTTAAGCTTATTTATTTGTGTAATAACTTCTGTATATGAAATACTCTTGTCCAATAGTTTAATCTGTTGTTTATTAAGCTTTTTATTCATATTTGTGGTTATAAACTCCTTTATTTTATCTTTAGGTTCCATGTTAATATTATTATGGTTAATTTTGTGAAAGTGATTTCTAAATTCATCTAGTATTTCTGGTATACTAGAAACATTCTTCTTTTTCCTTAGAGAAAAGATTTCTTTGATATGGTTTTGTTTATTCAACCTTTTTGTTTTATTTTTAAGTCTATGTAAGTATTTGGGGCTTATTGAATAAGACAAAACTTGTATTTCTCTAAAGTTATTTTAACTTTATGAGTTAAAATTTCTTTGTATTTCTCATTTAGTTTGTTTATTTCTTCAATAACTTTCTTGTCAGTAATATTTTCTTTATTATTATGTTTATAAGAGTCTAATTTACTTTGAATATCTAACAATTCCTTATCCCAAGATTTCCTTTTATTATTATACCATCTGATACTTTGTCCATATAGATATGATTTTAAGGCATCCCAAACATAAACAATGGAGACTTCAGGAGTGTTATTTATGTCTAAAAAATGTTTTACTTCTGAAAGTATATATTCTTTATAGTCTTTTAATTGAGTTAAGTATGCTGGTATCCTTTTGATCTGAACATTATGAGTATTTTTTATCATGAATTCAAAAACAATTGAATTATGATCAGATATAGGACATGAAATGATTTTGGAATTAATTAAATCTGTTACCATCTGGTTAGAAATAAAGACCCTATCTATTTTTGAATAAGTTTTGTATCTGTTAGAAAAAAAGGTGTAGGGTAATGATTTTGAATCTATCTGATTATTAATATCATTCAAATAATAAGAATTAGCAAAATCCTTTAAATGTTTTGCATTAGATGTAATTCTTTTCTTTCCTATAGTGGTAGTATCACTTTCATGTAGTATACAATTAAAGTCACCAGCTAAAATAATATCTCCTATAGAGAATGATATGATCTTATCAAGATGATGTTTCACTGTATTAATACCAATTCCAGGTATCCAATATACATTAATTAAAGTGCAAGTCTTCCCATTAATTTGTATTGTAACCATACAAAACATTCCTTTGTCATCCTGATAAGACTTAATGGTTTTAGGAATGGGCATACTTTTATTCCATAAAATAGCCACTCCTCTTTTTTTCTGAGTGTGCTCTGAACTAACCAATACTGTATATTTGTTTGTGGCTAGTTTATCAATATCTTTTTTCAAGAGATGGGTTTCTTGTAGGAAGACTAAGTTGGCCTTATGTAAATTAATGTATCTTATTAGGCTTGCCCTTTTACATGGATTATTCAATCCATTAATGTTTAAAGAAATTCCTTTTAAAGATGTCATTTGGCAGTTTTAAAACTTAAGAATCTTATGATCAAAATAACAAATAAGATAAGTAATGTTACATCTCCTCCTTTAGGTGTACCTTTAAATATAGCTGTATTTATTGAATCTCTTTTGGGATTTCGTATAGGATTTAATTTTGTTTGTAGTGACAATGAATGTACAAAATATATTGTGGATGTCAAAACTATATACAAATAACAATGAACAAGTGAAAATAATGTAAGGATTAAACCTTGCATCCAGCCTGGAGTTATAAACTCCAACTTAGAGTAGTATTTACCACTCAAGTTAACCCCCTACCCTAAGCAGCAGTACATCAGCTACCACCTTATCAATTTAATACTAGTTATATTTAACTGAAGTTAACAGTTTTCAATTCAATTATCTAGCAAGACAAGACTACACATTTGGTAAAACAGCATCATATAAACTAAAATAAACCTTTTTTTTTTTTTTTTTTTTTAAACTGTTCATACTACTATATACATCCATGTAATATAAAACACTTGTATTCAAATAGCATTCAAATAATCTTGATGTTAGAAATCAAGAGGAGAGAAAATAAGTTCTAACATTCATTTAAATCAAAAACTTTGGCTAATATGATTCAGACATTACATATATTAGGATGCATCTATTTTCTGTCATGTAAATACAGTTAACAGCTTCCAAAAAATCTTGAATTGCTTGTATATGAGCATTTACTCAAACTCATTATTGCCAATAGAATAAAATATTGTATTCATAGAAATTGTTATAAATCATACTTCATAGTTAAGCAGATTCTCAGAAATATTTATATACATATCTACATACACACACATACACACACACACACATATATATATATATATATATATATATATATATATACATGCATACACACACACACATATACATATATATATATATATATATATATATATATATATATATATATACACACACATGCATACACACACACATATACACACACACAAACACACACACACACACACACACACACACATACACACACACACACACACACACACACACACACATACATATATATATATATATATATATATATATATATATATATATCTGATCTCACTGAGTTGTATCTTTACTGAGCACCATCTTACATTGCTGTCCCTTCAATAAATCTGTCTGCTTTATACAAAATAATGCACAGCAAACACATTTTAGTAACCATATTTTACAAACATGCTATACTACTGCTTTAAACTATATCACATGACAATTTCTTCCAGTATAGAGTTATAAAATTATTTATGCTTGTCAATCAGATGAATTAAATGAGTTATAGTAATGTATATGTTTGGGACATAGGTTTTTAACACATATTATTAATCTGCTATTCCTGTATCTGTGATGTGTCAGTGTGATATCTAGGTCAAAGGTGAGACCAGCTGCTTTCAGCTTCTCTGTGAGAATTTTGAGAGTTGAAGCTTTTGAAGTAGCTCATGGACACTGTGCATGAGACAGCCCACATCCCAGATTGTCTCTCTTAACATTTTGGCGGGAAACTTATTAAAAACTAGTGACAAACATTCATTTAGCAGTGTAAATGCATCTAAACATGACAAAACCTTCACAATGCATTCTACAGGTTATTACAGACTCCATGTAAGTGAAATCAAGCCCAAAATTATTAATAAGTAACAAAACTCAACATTTTTGTCCCAACTCAACTCCTATGCGAATCTTATTATTTACTGTGTCTGTATGATTAAAAGTATTTCTATATATTAATAAAGAAAAGAAAAAGAGAGTAGAAAGTAAAAGGGTGTAAGGCAGAAATAAAAAAATGTAAGAGAAAGCTATAAGAAGTATATACAATAGAATATTACTTACTGTTTATATTAATAGAGTTAAAAATAAAACATATTATTTACTATTATTTAGTTCTAATTATTATTAGTTAAAGCATGACAGATTATTTACAAACAAGCATAAGCAGTGTAATCAAGAAAGTATAATTAGGTAGTGTCATTCCTGTATCTGTGATGTGTCAGTGTGATATCTAGGTCAAAGGTGAGACTAGCTGCTTTCAGCTTCTCTGTGAGAATTCTGAGAGTTGAAGCTTTTGAAGTAGCTCATGGACACTGTGCATGAGACAGCCCACATCCCAGATTGTCTCTGTTAACATTTTGGCGGGAAACTTATTAAAAACTAGTGACAAACATTCATTTAGCAGTGTAAATGCATCTAAACATGACAAAACCTTCACAATGCATTCTACAGGTTATTACAGACTCTATGTAAGTGTAATCAAGCCCAAAATTATTAATAAGTAACAAAACTCAACATTTTTGTCCCAACTCAACTCCTATGCAAATCTCATTATTTACTGTGTCTATATGATCAAAAGCATTTCTATATATTAATAAAGAAAAGAAAAGAGAGTAGAAAGTAAAAGGGTGTAAGGCAGAAATAAAAAAAATGTAAGAGAAAGCTATAAGAAGTATATACAATAGAATATTACTTACTGTTTATATTAATAGAGTTAAAAATAAAACATATTATTTACTATTATTTAGTTCTAATTATTATTAGTTAAAGCATGACAGATTATTTACAAACAAGCATAAGCAGTGTAATCAAGAAAGTATAATTAGGAATAGCATTTGAAGAACATATAAACTTTTTACAAGGAATAAATATGTTATTATTCTATTAATCATATTTTCATTACTCTTCTCTCCCTGCCCTCCCCCACCCTTTACCCACTACATAATCTAAATAGAATGTCATTGTTTAAACAAAGAAAAGAAGAAAAAGATAAAGGAAAAAAATGTATCAAATTACTGACCTTATTTTTCCTCTTCAGAAAGAGAAACAAGTTAAATCACAGCTTGCCATTAAATCTCCAGATATTTTGACTAGTTATGAAACAAAACATTTCTTTGCACACAGAGAATAACTTTGATTAAATCTTTTTCAAAATATTTGTTGCTTCTTGGAAATGCAGGAACTATATTTAACAAGATTAATAACAAAATAAAATGATGAGAGAGAAAAAAAAAAACATAGTACAAATCATTTGTTTTTTAGTCTCTTCTTCTTCTCTGAAGTCTTCCACGAAGTTTCAGTTGCCAGTCTCTTTAACGAAGGACTAGCCCATTCCATTTCTTCTATTTTTTCCAAAATCTTATTTTTTTGATAAACAGTAAAGCAGAGTCTAAGTCATCGAAAATTTTAGGACCATCAGGAAGGAAGATTTTAAGCTTGGCAGGAAACAGAAGGTATGTTTTAAACTGTGCTTTTTTAAGCTCCCTTATTAGTGGCAGAAAAACTTTTCTTTTAGCTAATACCATGGAAGAATAGTCATTGTCAAACGCACAGTTGTTTCATTAATCTTAACAGGAGCTTTAGCCCAAGCAGATTTAAGAACCATCTCTTTATCAAAAGATGATAGAAATCTAACTATAACTGATCTAGGATAGTTTTGTTAGAGTTAGTATTAGCTATAGATCTATGTGCTCTTTTGATACCAAAAGAGAATGCTTCTGGTAAATCTAAAGTTTTAGGGAGCCATGTTGTTAAAAAAGAAGTAATATTGTTACCTTCAATATTTTCTGGCAGTCCAAAAATCCTAATGTTATTGCACCTAGATCTATTTTCCAGGTCATCCAGCTTTGTTTGTAAATGTGTATTTTGTTTCAGCAGAAACTCAATGTTGATTTCCTCTTCTTGTATTCTCTTTTCCATGTCATTCACAGCTTCTTCTATGCCTGTCATCTGGATCTTCTGTTGTTGCAGGTCCATATGTAACAAGTCTATTTGTTTTGTAGTTTTTTCTATGAAAGTGTCTATTTTAGTATCCATTTTATCCATCTTAGCAGTAAGTTGCTGGACTATAATTATCAGAGCCTGAAGTTCTTTCTTGATGCTGGAGTCTTGAGAATTTGTCTTACTGGAACTCATTTCAGACTGATAAACTGACAGGAAAATTTCCAAAGTAATTTCTGACAGGAATATTATTAAGATTTCCTTTCTTTTTTAGATATAGTTCAAGAACTATATAAAACAAACATATTTAGAAAGAAAATTACTTCAAAAATTATTTTTTTAAGTGATTAATTCCTGTCAATGTAATGAAATTGATGGAGCTGAAGAAATCTGCTGCTATCCTGTGTTCATCCTTGGCCATGCCCCTGAACTCCCAATTCTTGACTAAAATATTCCTAATAATATGTGCATCCCTATTATAAGTAGTTAAAGAACTATTTTGATAAGATGTACTTATCCTACTGGTATTAGTTTCCCCAATATTAGTCGTAACTACCTCCTGTAAATTTACTTCATCTCCCATAACGTTATTAACTTTTATTGTACCCTTATTACTCAAAATAGGTACAAAATGTCCACTTATTCTCTTATTTTTTTACCTCATCCATGATTTGTTCTATTAATTTACCTGGATATCCTCTTTTTAACAAAAATCTGTTTGAGTATATTGCATTCCTCCAAGGTAGTCTCCCACCCAGTAGTCATTCGGTCTGCCCTGACAAACTGACCCTTAACTACTGCCCATTTTTGATAAAACGGATGACAACTACTGAAATGGAGGAAGCTATTAGAATAAGTATTCTTGCGATAAATTTTAGCTACAAAACTATCATTGATTTAATCTTTCATTAATAAAATGTCCAGGTAAGGAATACTCTTAGTATTTATTGAGTATGTAAATTTTAAGAATTTGGTCGTATTATTAATGTAATCAAGGTCGGACCTTCCCACAAAATGAATATATCGTCCAAATATCGTATGTAACATTTACAGAATGAAAAATATTGATATTGATGTAAATATCGCTTCTCCCATTCTAACATAATAATATTGGCATATAGGCCCCCACATAAGCCCATTGCCACCCCTTCATTCTGAAAATAATATTCTCGTTCAAATAAAATAAAATAATTTTTTAAAATTATATCTGACATTTGTTCATATAAATACATTTTATCTTGTACAATATTTTTAGACTGTAAATATTCACAAAAACATTGTGGTCCCACCTTGTGGGGTATCACACTTAACAGCATCAACTGTGATAAATAAATATTCATTATTAAGCTCAATGGCATAAATTTTCTTTAAAAAAATCCCACGAGTCCCCAAACAAATTTACAGCTCCTTATCAAGGTACTTTGCCATAGGATATGTAATGGAGTCCCGAGCATCCACAATAGGCCTCGTAGGTGGCTGATGTATGTCCTTGTGGATTTTCAGGGCTCCAAAAATGGTTGGGGTAACCGGATGTTCTACAGAAAGGTAGTGTAATTCACTAATGTAAATAAGTCCATCTATAAACATATCCTGAATAAAACCTTTTATTTTCTTGTAAGCTCCATTCATTTAATTTAAGGAGCTCTTAATATAGGTGTCAGTATTAAAAATTTCAAGCATATTGTTATTGTAGTCCACCAAATTCATGATGACCACACCGCCCCCCTTATCCAGTTTCAGGTTTCATAACTGTAACACCATTATTATGGACTAGAAAGGCAAGCTCAAATTCTTCATCCTGGTTTAAGTTCCCATACACTTTATTCAAGCCAGACCTAGTATTAGAATTCCTACTAAGCTGTCGAAAATAGAGTTCACAAACCCTCTCAAAAAGTATTAAAGTGGGATGTGTGGGCGGGTTAAATGTGCTAGAGATTTTGAATGGGTCACTAATCGGTTCAGTATTATTAAACATGATGTTAAGATTTAATTTCTTGACATACCGTTTTAAGTCCATTAAAGTGTGGACCAAATTGATTGATCGGTCAGGAACAAAGGTAAAACCTTTAGCAAAAATATCACACATAGTCACATTAAGAATTAGGTCAGAATAATTATAGACCTTAAAATCCTTTTCAGAATTATAGTTCATTGTCAAGGGTGGTAGTAGACAACCATTCCTACTATCAGTCTTGTCCAATTCTGCTGAGTCAGGTATGACTAGGTTTATCTCCCACTCCAGGAATTCCTGTTTCCCCTGTTGTTCATTCTCCCCCTCCCCACCTGGTATGCATTAAAATGACCCCTCTCCTGTTGTTGGGGTCTCTGCTGGTTCATAATCTGCTCTGAGCGCCTCAGGGGTGGGCATTGTTCTTTGTCTAAAAAAAATCTTCAAAAGTGTCCAATTCAGTGACCCCCGTTGGCATTCTGATCACTATTATAATCCAGAGGTACTGTTCTGTCCTCCTGCCTAATCGTATCTCCCTAACGAAAGGTAGCCCCCCACCACTACCACACTATCACCAACTAGAATAGGAAATGCTCAACAAAAAGAAAGCACCATTGACTGGATACTAACCAATAAAGATCCACTAAAATATGCGTCGGGTACCCTTCCCAACGACCTTAGCGACCACCTAATCACCTATATTATCAAACACAGAAGCTCAACAACTAACCCCCCTCTATATAGATCTGTAAGAAATAAGAAGAAATTTAATGAACAACAATTTCTTGCAGAACTTAAATCCTGTCACTGGTCCATCCTCAAAACCCTACCCCTACAGGAGAGCGTTACTTACTTTATCAATACTTTCCTCAACATACTTGACCGTCACGCCCCCATTCGGCAAATTAGAACTAAAGAACGTATAGCACCTTGGCTAACCAGGGAGACTAAAACTAAAATCAAACTCCGTGACCAGGCCTGGAACAAATGGAGAGCCACCAAAACTCCCCTGGACCGCATTAAATTCCAACAACTCAGAAACTCGACTAAAACAGCCATTGTTCAAGACAAAAAACAGTATTACTGCCACCTCCAGGACAAACACCAGAAAAACCCAAAAAAGTTCTGGGCTGGATTTAATAACCTCCTCCATTCTGGGAAATCTACCACCCCCACCCCTGAGAAACTCATAGGGAAAAATCCTGTCGAAATTGCCAACGCCTTTAACTCCTTTTTTACGGATACCATACAGTCTCTAGCCACCCAGATAACTAACGCTTCCTCATCACCCAATTACGCTTGTGACTCAACTCCACTTTCTTTTAAATTAGAACCTGTACCTACCCATTACATCCGCTCCCTCTTAAAAAAACTAAGACCAACCACCCTAGCGGCAGATCACCTCCCAGCGGAATACCTTCAGATAGCGTCAGACGCTATCTCCTATCCCATATCTATCTTGATCAACAGAACTATAAACGAAGCCACAATCCCATCTATTTGGAAAATCTCATACATCATCCCTCTCCACAAAGGTGGTACCTCCACAGAAACATCCAACTATAGACCGATAGCAATCCTGTCTCCTCTAGCTAAAATCATGGAGAGGTGTGTTCACAGACAACTCCTGAACTACCTTACCCTTAATAGTCTCTTGTCTAATTCCCAACACGGGTTTTGCCCCTATCACAGTACCACCACTGCTCTCCTCTCCTTTATTGACTCAATCAATAATAACCGTAATAATAAACTCATATCCTCTGCTCTCTTTCTGGACCTATCGAAAGCTTTCGACATGGTCAACCACCAGCTCCTGCTCCAAACCCTGGAAGGCTTACATCTAGATAACCCAGCCCTAAATTGGTTCAAAGCCTACCTCACTGGTAGGCAACAGGCTGTACAATGGCAAAACAGGCTATCTGGCCTACTCCCCAACACCATTGGCGTCCCCCAGGGCTCCATACTTGGTCCCCTCCTCTTCTCAGTCTTCATCAACAATCTTCACCTAGTTATACCCAAAGCCACCTGCATTCAATATGCAGATGACTCTACCCTGATCTGCTCTGACATCTCCCTCTCACAACTCCAAATAAAAACCCAGAACTGTTTTGCGAAAATCGAAAACTGGTTCACTGAACTGAAACTACTACTTAATCCCGCAAAAAAACAAGTTGCTGCTATTTTTCCCCTCAGCAGCCACTCCCCTAGGTAATGAACCTCTATCTCCTAACAATTTTCCATTCCATGTAAAATCCACCAACGGGACCATCATAGAGCCTGTTCCCAACACTAAACTATTAGGAGTAACTATTGACCACAGGCTGAAATTCGACACTCACATTAGTAATTCCATCAGGACAGTTAATAAAAAACTCGGTTCAATGTATCGCATTAAGAATTTTCTGACCCCTCATGCCAAACTAACCATTGCTCGCACTCATCTTCTCTCTACCATCCTGTACGCTTCCCCTATCCTATCTTTCCTCAATAAGCGTGAACTCAACATGCTCTCCATTGCCTATAATCACATAGCTAGATTTATAACTGGAACTCCCTACCGTACTCATCACTGCCTTAACCTAAGGAAACTTGGCTGGCTTCAACTGCCCAATCTTCTCAACTTCACCCAACTCACGGAAGTATTTAAAATAATTAACCAACCTGATAGAGTCCCTGCTCTGAGCAAAGTATTTCCACCGTACTCTAACCTTAATTGCCTCCGATCAGCTAATAGTGTTCAAATAAAAAACATCAAATCCAAGAACTCTGGTGGTGATGCCATCTATGCCAACTCCATAGGGAAAACCTGGAATTCACTTCCAAACAACTTAAGAAGTATAACCTCGCTTAACTTATTTAAAATTAACCTCAGCGAATTCCTGAAATCACACTGGTTATGTCCTTGCCCTAAACCAGACTAAACCCAGCCAACAACCACCTCACTAGACTCATCACCTCCTGGAAACTAGTACCTCCTCCTCTAGGTTTCCCTCTCCAACCTACCTCCTCCGCGTATGAATGGTAAATTAATCACACGTGTTGTTTGCTGTACTCATTTATAACTATGTTAAAAGTATAAATTGTTTTCTCTGTATATTCAATTTTTCTCTGTATGTTTAATTTCTCTTATCTTATTATGTTGGAGCTTTTCTCCCCGGGCCTCTACTGAAAAAGGATATGTATCTAGCTAGACCAGCCCGGTCAACAAATGTAAAATAAAATAAAATAAAATAAAATAAATAAATAAATATTATTGTATTGTTCAACACATCTTTTGTTTTGTTGTCATACCTGTGATGGTGGGGGGCGAGGGTAGGTTAAATTATCAGCATATTCTTTTTGGTCTGTAGCCAACTTCTTAATCTTCCTATTTTTAATTATTAACATCTGTTCATCAGTTGTCCGAAAAACGCCATTCAGTTAATGTAGGTGGAATAAAAGCACCAATGTTAATGTCAACAGCAGTTTTACCAAAATTATTTACCTCTTTGACTTATTTCTGTTCTCAAAGAGGGGATTGAAGCAGTAAAAGCTGCTGCATGTCCATCGGCTCTGTTATTAACAGTTCATTGCACTCCCATACCATTGGACTGAGTGGAAGTGCTTGGTGTAGAGTGAATTGTCATCTGGGAGAGAGCCGTTTGCTCCAAATGATCAAGCTGATTCATTAGTTGTTGTATAAGAATTGTTAAGCCCTCCATTGCGCCATTCTCTTGTTCTTTAATTTGTACATCCTCAGTAAGTGAAACGCTGCCTTGATCCGCCTCTGTACTCGGAAAACGACAAAAAAACCACACCAAGGCAAAAACGAAAACAATAATCCAAGAAAAGCCAGGTAGAAGGCAGGCAGGCAAAACACGACCACGAACACTTGTCCTTAGGGCAACCAAATCCTTTATTGTTAAAACAACAAGATAAGTGCTTTCGTCTCAATTTTATTTCATATTTATTGCATTTTTATATATTTATATATTTTCATATGCATTTTTAGGATATTAATATGTATTTATAGTATGGGATTACATTAGTCTGATTTAATACATATATCTTTTTATTGAATATATTTATTTATTTAGCTTGGTTTTGCCTATTTCCATTTAATCACATATATATTTATTCAATTACTTGCTCATACATTTATGTGCATTCATAATTTTTAGTATATGTATTCTATATATTTTATAAGGTAGCGATGATATTATATGAGATGAAGTTCTTGTTTCATGTCATAGTGTTTGATATTTTTATAACTGGTACGGTATTGTTTTGATCTCGGCACACGCTTATCTGATTTTAATACTGCCACTTTAAAAATGGCTAATCCTGTTAGCAGGAAATGATGTAATCTGGGTCTTGGTTCTGTTTTTAAATCTAGTTTTGTTTTTTCTAGCTTTATCTGATGAAGTCTCTTTGATTGTCTAAAACTGAGACAAAAGCGCTTATCTTATTGTTTTAACAACAAAGGATTTGGTTGCCCTAAAGAGAAGTGTCCATGGTCGTGTTTTGCCTGCCTGCCTTCTACCTGGCTTTTCTTGGATTATCCTTTTTTCTTGTTCTAACCGATGTCAGAAAAAGTTAACAGTTGTCTTGCCTGTGGAAAGCAAATACCACACCGAGATTTCCATTCTTACTTCCATGCTTTGATCAACACCCAAACTATACGTCGTCAGACCCTTATTGTAGCTAAATACCTTCGCTCTCGATCTTCGTATTCCGAAATGGCTTTGGTAAGCCATCCGACTACCGATCTTCCGAAAAAACGTAAGGATAAAGACAGAGACAGACTGCACAGGTCCAAAACTGCTGACGACGCTTCCGTTAAGCTAGTCGCCAGTTCGCTGGTACTCAGGCACTTTCACAGACCCTGATGCCCGCTTCGATGGATTTGCAGGCCGCTACCGAGACCCGTTCAGAGTCTGGTATGCCGCGAGACTCTTTTTTGACTATGGAACCTGCGAATGTCTCTACCTTGGATAGGTCCAGAGCTGCTGTGCAGGCACCAACTTCTGAGGAAGTTCTTCACACTACCGATATTCGACAGAAACTGATGACTTCTTTCGCGTCTTCAGTTCTTACTAGAACTACAGAGTTTCTAAGGCCCAGAGTACGAGCTACGCCTAAAAAACCGACGACCCAAACTCAAGCGCCTGCTTTTTTGTCACAATCTCAGATGCTTAAAATGATGGAAGACCTTATCATGCTGATAAGGGGAAGCCAGCCTTCCCCTGCTAAAAGGAAAAGAGACTTGTCCGCAACAGCTTTATCTGACCAAGAGTCCGATGACTCTGAGGTTTCTGATTATGAAGACATGCCCCTGTCTGCTTATGAGGATTCAGATGCAGAGGAATCAATTCCCTCTGCCTCTCCTCCAGAGGATTTTTCATTTGGTGAAACCCTACATACGTTGAGAGAGCATTTCCATTGGGAATGCCAGGATTATCCTCAGTCCGAAAAGAGACTCGGGGAATTTTTAGATTTACCACAGCACAGACCCTTAGCTATTTCTCCTGTTCTGGATGTTGTGGATGATGTTTTTATGGAATCCAGCCTAACTCCTGATACTCTACTTCCTGCTCCCAGGAAACCTGACAGGTACAACAGAATCCCTGACTCTCACAAATTTCTTTTCAAAAATCATACTGCTGCCCCAGAGGTCATCTCCCAAAGACCTAAAGGAATAAAAACAACTACAGCTAAGAATCCCACCTCCTCAGACAGGGATTCCCGAGCTTTAGACAGATGAGGAAAAAAGTATACACTTCTGCAACTCTTGCCATTAGAGCATTAACTTTTCAGTTCCACATGCCGAAATACCAGCACATACTATGGAACTTATTAAACAAAAATGTTGTACCTTCCCTGACTGTGCAGAAAATAAAGAATTACAGGAGATTATGCATTCTGCAAGTCAAGTCAGCAAGCATACCCTGCAATGTGGGTTTGATGCCATAGAAGCATCTTGCAGGGCAGCAGTCACAGGTTCTGTACTTAGAAGGCATACCTGGCTTAAGGAACAGACCTTGCCAGACCATGTCAAAACAAAATTATTGGATGCACCACTGAACAAAGACAATCTGTTTGGCACCAAAGCAGAAGAGGTTTTAAAAGAGATGGAAGAAAAAGCAAATTCTATGCAGACAGTCAATTACTTTTTGCAAGTACAGCTTCCAAGATTCAGTAGGTATTGCCCCTCAAAACATTGGTCCTTTCCAGCCTCTCAAGGCACCTCAGACTAGACCTAGGGGAAGCAGACCCCCCCCCCCCCCAGACAACTGTCTCAGGGTATGCAGAGATCTAAGCAATGGAGTACCTCCATTTTTAAAACAGGGAATGCTCAGCCACCCCCTTATGGAAAGAATTCACAATGACTTTTCACCTTTGCCCAGTTGCTCATGCCCCTAGGAGGAAAACTTGCCTACCATGCAAAAAACTGGGCCTCCATCACCAACAATTGATGGCTCCTCAACATAGTATCCCAGGGGTACAAATTTTATTTCCACACGCTGCCAATCCCAAAAGGGTTCCCAGATCTTCCTCCAAACCAGTGGGCGGAGGCACAAAACCAAGTTCAGTCCCTGCTCTCCATAAGGGCAATTCATCCTGTTCCTGCATAACAGATAGGCCAAGGTTTTTATTCCAGACTTTTTCTGGTACCCAGAAAAGAGGGCACTTGGCACCCAATCTTTGATCTATCCATTCTAAACACCTTCCTGATGGTATGAAAATTTAAAATGCTCACCCTACAGCAGCCTCTCCCTATGCTGTCCAAAGATGTCTGGTTAGCCACCCTAGACCTAAAGGAGGCCTATCTGCATATCCCAATCAGGGACTCCTGCAGGAAATATCTACTTTTCAGGGCAGGATCTATGCATTATCGGTTCTCTGCACTTACCTTTGGCTTATCCACTGCTCCCAGAGTTTTCTCAAAATTTTTGGCTCCAGCTATTGCCTTTTGCAGACAAAGAAATATTAAATTTTACCCCTACTTGGATGACTGCCTGATTCAGGCAGACAGTGAGGAAAAGCTGTAGCAGCACCTGACATTTGTAAAGGACCTTCTAACCTTACTGGGGTACACTATCAACAAAAAGAAATCCAAACTAGTCCCCTGTCAAAAAATCATATACCTTGGAGCAAGCTTGAACACAGCATCCCAGATGGCATTCCTTACTCCAGAAAAACAAGCCTATCTGACAGGCTACTTCTCTCAAATGGCCACCAGAACCCAGTTATCTGCAAGGAAAATCCTGCAAGTTCTAGGGTTCGTGGCCTCCTGCATTCTACTAATTCCATATGCCAGACTGCATATGAGGAAACTTCAGTGGTACTTAAAAAGTCTTTGGTGCCAGCATTCTCAGGACCTGGAAACTATCATACCTATGATAGCTTGTCTAAGGACAGAGTTTCTTTGGTGGGCAGCAGCATGCAACCACAACAACGGACTTCCCTTTACACAACCCCACTCCGCCCATTCCCTAACCACAGATGCTTCAGACTGTCTGGGGTGCACATCTGGACGGCAGGTGCATTCAGGGCCACTGGAGCCCAAATCAAATTCATCTGCACATCAACCAAAACGAGATGCTAGCTGTTCAGCACGCTCTGACAGCTTTCAGATCTCTACTCTCTCCGGGGCCTCTACTAATCAAAACAGACATCACCACAATAATGTGGTACATCAACAAGCAGGGGGGAGCCCACTCGTACCCACTCTGCAGGCTAGCCATGACCCTTTGGAACACGGCCTCAGCCATGCATATTCACCTGCAAGCCCAATTTCTTCCAGGCAACCAAAACTCTCTGGCAGACAACTTAAGCAGAAATCTCCTAGACCCACACAAGTGGCAATTAAACCACAGCACCTTCAGCTTTGTGACCCAGAAATGGGGTACCCGAAGGTGGACCTATTTGTCTTCCCCTACAACCACCAGCTCAGCAAATTCTGCACCAGGGAACCTCACAACAAGGCCTGGAAAGTGGATGATCTGTCCTTCCACTGGGGAGACCTCTCAATCTATACATTTCCCCCTTCCACTTCTTACAAGAGTATTACTCAAAATAAGGGAGGAGAGACCAAGGGCAATCCTGATTGCCCCAGACTGGCCATGCCAGCACTGGTATCCACTACTGCACAGTCTGTCTCTGTTGCCTCCATGGCACCTCCCTCAGACTCCAACTCTCCTGACTCAACAGGAGGAAGAGTTCTTGCATCCACAATTGCAGACCCTGAACCTGGCAGCCTGGTTTATTCCTTGATTTCTCCGGCCTAAGCAAGCAGGTCCTGGATGTTATACGTTAAGCCAGATGACCCAGTACTAGAAAATCCTATGCTGACAAGTGGAAAAGGTATTGTTCCTGGATCCAGACTAAAGGAGCTGACCCAGCACAGCCATCCTTACCGCTCATCCTGCATTACCTAGCTGACCTATTCCACAGGGGGGCCTATCCTTCTCTTCCATTAAAATCCATGCCTCTGCCATCTCTGCTCATTACAGCACTGAGCCACCTGTCTTCTCACACCCTCTCATCAAGCAGTTCCTGAGAGGGGCTAGCAACTTAAGACCACCAAGAAGAGCCCATACCCCTGCTTGGGACCTTAACTTTGTGTTGGAAAAGCTCACCCTTACTCCCCTTTGAGCCTGCAGCTTCAGCAGAGTTAAAATTCCTCTCTTGGAAAACAGCTTTGCTTTTGGCCATCACTTCAGCTAGAAGAGTGTCTGAGCTACAAGCACTTATGGCTGTGGAACCCTTTATCATATTTCATGCTGACAGGGTCACCCACAGGACAAACCCAAATTTCATGCCTAAAGTGGTGTCCAGTGTAGCTCTCAACCAATCTATCCATTTGCCCACCTTTTTCCCTAAACCTCAAAGTAAGGGAGAAAGGATCCTGCACTCTTTAGATGTGCATAGACAGCTAAGATTCTACCTGGATAGGACTAAGCCCTTTTGGAAATCTGACCAGTTACTTGTCAGCTTTGCACCAGAGGCAGAGGGCAAGGCCACATCAAAACAAACCATCTCCAAATGGATAGCGCACTGTATCCATTTCTGTTACAAACACCGTGGAAAACCACCCCCACAGGTGGTCAGAACAGATTTCACTAGGGCAACTTCAACCTCTGCAGCCTTTCTCAGAGGGATCCCTACCAGGTACATCCTGGAAGCTGCAACATGGAGTTCTGTTCATACCCTCACCATGTATTACCACCTGCCTATCCTTTCCAAATTCAGGGCAGGCTTTGCAACTGCAGTCCTGCAGGGCATACTAGCCAGCCCCAACTCTTCTAGACTGCCTCCACCCATTCTTCAGCTTTGGGAATCAACCCAAGTGTGATGACTGCAACAGTGAAACACGAAGAACATAGTACAGTTGTGTACACTTAATATAAATGTAGATATTCCAGTGTATTCACTTTTGCAGTCCTGGTTTCCCACCCTCCAGCCGCCTTGTCTCTCTCTCTCTCTCTCTCTCTACAGGGCTATTAGTATTTACTTTCTACTGGTGGTGTTATGCCACCATAACTTAGCTCCCTATTTGGGAGGCTTCTGACATTTGGGGCAAGAAAAACTGATGTAATGATGTCAGCTGCCTGTTTTTATACCACTGACAACCTGACGTCAGTCCTGGAGCGACAGCAACCAACGCAAAAATACTAAGCCTCTGGTATTCGGGCCGACTGAGGGCTACCCCTGGCAGGATAATCCAAGTGTGATGACTGCAACAGTGAATACACTCGAACATCTACATTTATGGCAAGTGTACACAACTGTATTTTCTCACCCCCAACTCAGCAGTTATAACCACTTGCATGTACATTTCAGATGTATGATTGTGATAAAAAAAAGATGACTATGCAATTTATTTCAATTTTGCTCCAAACAGTTGCCACAGATTAAATGTATTCCAGGTTACTTCACATAAATCTCATTAGTCTAGAAAAGCCAGGATAATGAGCAATCAGCAGTGGACTGATACGATAAATCTGAAACTCAAATCTGTAATTTTTTCGTGACTGCAGCCCTCAGCATTTTATTAGAAAAAAAGCTTATTTTATGAGAAACCATAACTCTCAACTTCTTTGCTTTAGAACTCTTGACTAACCCAAAAATAATGGGAGGAGAAAGCCCCAAAATTTAGGATAATTTTTAAATGTTACCCTAGTTCACTAATAAACTTAGTAGAACAATAGGTTTTGCATCAACTTATTTTTTTCTGAACAATAACATGTATGATAGACTAATGCATGGCGTCAGTGACTGAAACCCTCAGTGGTTTGCCAGAAAATCCAAATTATATGAAGGTTAGGGCAAAAATACAAGAAAAAACAAGGACAGTTGAGAGGTATGCAAGCTGCTGATGAAAAATGAGGCAATTGTTTTTCAGACTTGGAACAACTGAAAGATATGAGTACCTGTATAGTTGTTTGCCAGGGTTTAAAAAAAAAAGACTTGCTTGCTGCAAACCAGACTATTCTGCACAGATTCACCACAATTGCAGCATTATCTTGCAGATCCTTAAGGTATCACTGACACTCCAGACGCTAATTGTGGTATCACTATGACTATTATCCTCCAATGTCCAAAGTTTCCAGACTTTCAGAATACTCCCTCCCACAGTGATCTAGACATTCAATCACAGAAACGTTGGGGCTTCAAAGGCTTATGTTGGGTGGGACCAAGGATAAAGCATGGAAATGAATCAGTGTGTGGCACTTGCTTTACAGGGTACCATTCTTCTCTCAACAGGAGCACTTTTACTAAATGAGGGGAAAAAATAAAAGGTTGGAAGGGCACCCTAGGCTGCGTTGTACCACAGGTGACCATCTAGATCACCTATGTCTGACGCCATCCATACTCACGTGGCACTTTAGGAATGTTCAAAGGCAGATTAAGTGGCTTTTCTGACTCCATGTGGAGGTATCCCTGCAAATAAGCTTAAGAACACACTGTGTTTTCTGGCAAGAAAGTTGTAGATATTGGGTGAATCACATTAGATGAAATTGACTGGCCTCTCTTTACTTTTTAGAGGTTTATCAACAGCCTTACTGATGTAAGCTATAAGCCTTTGGCTAGTGGGAGAGTACAAAATATTTAGGTTGGTAGCAGTCAGTAATAACTTGTATTGCTGGCTGTTCTATAAAGAAATGTGTTGGGCAGGCAGAGGATTATGATTTCTGTTTCATGTAAGTAACCCCATGCCATATCTGTAGCAGAGAAGGATAAAGCTCTGACTTTGACTCAGATGATCCAACGTCACTTCGTGACCTGGTCTTTGGGGGTGCTGGCTAGGAAGAATGGCAATGAGTACACAGGTAAATACTAAGCTATCAGACTGCAGACTATTACAATCCTAGCCAATAACCAGAGGTCAGAATCAAACCCTGTACCTTGCACCTGTGAAGTAAAGATTTTAACCATTATGCCATCCCCTCCTGTTTGCCCCTGCTGATCTTGATAGGGTGACTGGTTTGCCCCTACGTATCCTGAAAAGCGGGGGCAGCCTATTCCATTGTATTGCTGGCACCTAGCAAAGGGATGGGTATCATTGCAAAGGCAGTTTAATTAACTGAGATGTTTGTAAACACCCTGCAGTGAGTTTGTGCAGTGTAGCTGGGAATCAGGTACTGATATAGGATCATTTATGAGTTAGTAGGCCATTGATGGCCCACAAACACATTGGGATACCTTGGGGAACTAAGGGTTAAACACAAAACACGTCTGTGATTCCTACTTGGCTGGCTGATGGCTTTTCGTAATACTTGGAATCACTAGGGCAACAGGAGAAGTGCAGCGAGAAATAATACAGTCCACTCAAAATCTTTGTACTTGCACAAAGAACCTACTCTTGAATGTGCCATGTGCGTCATCCAAAAATTTTTTTTTTGTTTTGCTGTTTCTGCATGTTAAATGGAGAAAGTACTTTGATGTCATGTTGTTGAGAACTTGCCATATTGACTTAATTCCACAATAAATGTAGGGTGAACTATTTGTTGGATTAGTTCTTTGAAAATGATACGTTTTGTACCAGTAATACCTATTTTATCGAATTCCCCTGCCTCTGTGGTGCTCATATTTCCAGAGATTATATGGCTAGATAATAAATAAATTGTTATATTTGAAAGTCGTTGCAGGTATCAGAGCTGTGTGACTGTTAATAGTGAATGTGAAGGAGGGAATGAGTTTGTAATGCTTTTTGCAGAGCTTTGCAAAACATGCCTGGGATGTTCGCAGTAGTAATCTGTAGGGAAGTATTCTTGCATTAAAATTAGTTTCTTAATATATCCATTAGCTGAGCAAGGAAAGTTGGGAAATATCACATGGGAAATCACAAATAATAGCTATAATGCATTAAAAATTCAAAGGTCAGTAGTCAGAGCAGTTTAAACATAAGTGAGCAGTAAACTGTGCCAGAACCTGCAGTCAGCAAATTTACTGCTTTAAGATATAATGATTTTTCACTGCTTTTTGGTCACTAAGCTGTCACTTAGCTGCGTAATATTGGTAAGGAGAAGGCAGTTTGCTGGTTTACATTCTTGTACTTAAGGTAACTAGTGGCAGGAAGGAATGCCCATTATTATTAAAACGTGTAATGAATATGAAGAAATTGGCATGTGCGAAAAATGGCTTTAGTTCATAAGATGACTTTCATGTCCTGCTGTCACTGATAAGCATCCTTCCTGGCTGCCCTAATCACTGGAAAACTAGAAAAAGAGTGAAACCTGACAGAATAATCACTGAGCGTTAGTTTTCTTTTCTCTTCTGCCTCTTCCCATCCTTGGCCCGTAACCTTTTGGCTTTTTTTCATCATTTTCTTTCATTGATTTACTTCTGACAGACTAATATCACATAGCAGATTATTTTGTTATCATTAAAGCTTTGTGTTACTTTTAGTGTATATCCCCAGTTTTGCTACTGACAGATTTCTTTTTAATAACGACACTCTGATCAGCTTAGAATGTTTCTGCATTCTGTTTCTGATCTTTTAAAGTTTCATTAGTCATTCTACTAGCATTTAATTTCTTACCCTGTACTTCTGGTTTGCATTATACTTGCTGTGTTGCAGATGTTGTACAGCACACATTGTGTTGCAGATTTTGTTACAACCTGCACAAATAAGTATCATCTTTTTCTGGAGAAGAGCACAGACCACATGATAGAAAATGGTCTAAACCTTCAAAAATAAGTGGGAGGAGAAGAAATGGAACACTAGTATTGAGGCAGAGAAAATATTTGACATAGCTTTGTGTGGACGATGGATGCAGAAAAACACATCTTCAGTGCAAATGATGACAAGCAGGTTGAACGTACTGACAGCTATAATGCATTATGACAATATATATATGACAATGCAGTAAAATTTGTTCCAGGTAGCAGTTCAGGTGTTGTCTATAATACATATATACGTGGATGGTATTGTTGGGGCCTAAACAGAGTTTGTCTGGTATTTGGGAAGGTAGAGGTGGGATAGTAGCCTTTTCTGTAAATTATACCTCAACTGTACAGATTTCCGCAGAATATCCAGATTTTTGTCTCATAGTTTTGTCCCTCATAAAATTTACAGTTTTCTGGCAAATCATATATGATACAAGTCATTAAATAATGATATACATTTGAGTTTCAGACTTCATACCCTTTGGAAAATGCATGCTAATGCAAAGCATGTTATTCTGTCCACTTTTAAGTTTATAAGAGCATTGTTTAAAAAAAATTCCCTATGTTTGGGTCTTTGCCCCCCCCCCCCCCCCCCATTATGTTTTGGCTTTGTCTAGATGCCTTGTCCTAAGAAGATGAGAGGTATGCTGCAAATAATTTGTACATTTCTTTTACAATATGCTTTCTTAAGATAGATCCTAAGAGGTAGGAATTTTCAATTTCCATATGTGTTGCTAAAGCTTTGTGAAGCAGAGAAGCATGTTATATAAGCTAGTCGAAGCTCATCTGAGATGTGTGCCTGCATCCATTTTGTTGCATGACTGCCGACCAATACATTAGAACTGAGAAATAATTCATTATTGTGATTAGTATCAAGTGAAAGGATTTTCAACTAATGCTTTTTCTGTTGTGCTGATAATAAAGAGTTAACGTTACAGAAGAGTACTGAGAAAGTAAAGTATAATAATGTATTTACTGTGAAGTAACTTAGTCAAATGTGGTTGCTTTTTGCAAGACATTTTCACTTATTTCCTGTTTTATTTTAAATGGAACATTTACTTGTCACATAATGAGATAGTACTTTATACCTTTACATGAAAAGTATATGTGCTCTTTAAGGTAGGAGACAGGTGCAATGCCTCCAGACGACTGTTATTGGTTTAGGTTTGAGCTGTGGTACTAGTATCTGTACTTTAAAATCTGATTTAGAGGCTGTGCAGAATATTTAATTGGGTGTGTGGGTCTACAATAAAATATACTTTGATAGTGGTGTTACACAGAAGCTCTTTATCTGCATTGTGAATGATACACAATGTAATTCCATATAGGTTAGAGCTATTTAAACAGCAGTGCAAGCACTTTATTACTGGTGTAGCAAACCGTGTATGTAGATTATATTGGAACTAGCTATATGGAACAGAAGGATAAGGTCCTAATGGCAACATGGACAGTCCAGATTCTGATGTGCCAGCTGGGAAGGGTGGGAGTAAATATTTAGCATCCTTTGGAGAGGGAGGCAACTTATTACACTGGAGAATGAGCACCCAGTGGAGCTCAAGTGTTGCAAGAGAAACACCATAAAGGAAGATGTACTTACCCAACTCATGTACTCTCTTTGGATGAGAATGTGAAGGCATACTTAAACCACACTTCGATGAAAATCAGTATTACGAACCACGTACCAAAAAAACAGTGACACCTTATTTCTTTCAATAAATAGTAGTCTATTTATTCCACAATGAAGTAAATAGCAATAAATTCAACCATAAAATCTCCTAGCGCCTCGGCCATAAACAGCCTTTACAGAGTAAAACACATTTCCTGAATGCTTCCTTTTTATAATACAATTTTTTCCAATTAATCAATCACATCAATTATACAAATTAAAAATCTCTTAAAGCTAAAACAATCATTAAATAAAACTTTGCTAGTTACATTCTTTATTTAACCCATTAGGTTGCATTGTATTGTATTTGATAATAAAAATTTATTCTTTTTTCCTTAAGCATATCTTCACTGGCAAATTGTTGTGAAACCTTTTAAACTACTTATATTACCTGAATGTACTCTATTGAAATGATCTGCTACAGGGCTTATAATTTTGTTATTTTTATGTCCCTGACATGTTCTTTTATCCTTTCACTTAAACTTCTTTTACTTTCCCCAATATAAAAATATTCGCAGGAACACCTAATAGCATAAATTATTCCCTTGGTTATACAGGAAAAATTGTCCTGCGATTCACACTTTTTACCATTTATTCTTTCAAAAGCTGGTACTATGAACTGACAAACAGAACACTTGCCACATGGACTCGTGCCCAAATTTATTATATTTCTAATAATTTGAAGTTTTGGTTTACTGTATCTGCTATGTACTAAAAAATCTTTCAAATTACTGCCCCTCTGATAGGAGATTTTTAATTCTACTTGCGATAGAGAATAAACTTCCCTTTTTATAAGTTTCCAATATTCTTTTAATAATCTACTGAATCTATCTGAAAAAGCAGTATACTTAGTGACAAAAAATAAAGAATTATCAGCAGAAACCCTTTCTTTACTTCCTATGTTACTTATATGGCTTCTTTCCTTGCTAGCATTAAACTTCCCATATATTTTGGCATAGCTTTCCATGACTAGTTGCTCTTCATATTCTCTTTCCAAAAACATAATTATAACTTTCTCAGCTTCTATTTGAGACTCATTTATATCACTACATAATCTCTTAATTCTTAGCAACTCTCCATATGGGATAGATGCTAAGGTATGTGATGGATGGCAACTAGTTGCATGTAACACTAGGTTTAACTAGTTAAACTTCCTGTGTATCTTGGTTTTAATTATACCTTCTAAAGTGATATCCAGAAAGTCAACTTTCGATCCTACTTATGCTTCATCATACTGAATTCCATATCTGTTGTTATTTAAATAGTGTAAAAATTCAAATACCTTATCTCTACCTCCTTGACACAAAAATATAAGATCATCTATAAATCTGAAATAGTGTCTAACATGTCTTTGATAGAGTACACTTCTGCAAATATGAGTATTTTCCACCAACCCCATAAACAAATTAGCATACATTGGGGCAAAAGCTGCATACTTGTTGTGATAACATTGTAGTATATACAGTCTCCAAGGGTATCATGGAGAAAAGAGAGTTAGGGAAGAAGATAAAAATGTCTGGTGGTGGCCTGGATGACGCACCTTTCCCCACTGACCGGAGTCCCTGGAGAGAAGGCAGAGCTGATAGTTAGCAGATATGGCAAGAAGATAGTGGACTACCTTTAGGTTGTTTCATGTTATGCAGTGCATGCATTACACAGTTCCAAAAGGAATCACGTTATGATACCTTCCTTTAGAGTGGATATTGGATGCAGGGATAATTCCACCAGACAGGAGCTGCAGAATGGGCACTGCACTATTCTGAATGTTTGTGGTTCTCATCTCCGCAGTGGAAGTAATATTCTCCTCACTTACAACTGCTTGATATTGTGGGGAGGAGGTAGAGGGCTAGAAACCTGTGTTGGGGAGCACTGTCTTTATAAGAGACTGTCTGCTTCACTGCATTGATATTTTGAATTCCACTTTAATGAGTTAAGAATATAGGGAGAGCAGAGGTTTTAGAGATGCACCACCAATATACACTGACACTGTGGGGGGGGGGGGGGTTCAGTGGGATTTGCTGCTAAGTTTGAAATACTATTTATTTTTCTTCTTTGAATTATAATTTAGTGTTTTGTGGTTAATTGCTTGGTCCATAACCCTCATAACCGTGTTTCTTGTCTGTTGTACTTAAAATAAGAGTTGTGTTTGTCAGCACATCACCATTTTTCTTAACAAATCTCAGGAAGTATATGAAATGCTGCAGCATGCAGAAATATGCTTTATTACTTATTTATTTATTACATTTGTTAACTGGGAAAGTCCAGTGGGCCTGAGATGAGCCCATTTCCAGTGGAGGCCCAGGGAGAAAAGCTCCATAAAGTTACATACAAAGGAAACATAATCTCATAAACAGAAAAAAATCATACAGTGCAATTCCAATGCATAAAACTGGTAGTAGAAGCAACAGTGCAACAAATACAATCATTGACATATAGAAGTAATAAATGGTGTATATTTCAGTGAACATGTTGGTGAGTGATACTTACAATGATGCATAGAGTGTATTCAAGTACACATGAAAGTAATATACCTGCAGGTACATAGCTCTGAGGACATTTAGTACAGTGTAATTATAGTAGGAGATAGAAGGGTAGAGGGTGGAAAGGACAGGTGAACGTGACAGGGAAACATTAAATAGGCGGAGTGAAGGAAATCATGTGATAGTTAGAGGCTTTGTTCTTTATAGGGGAAAACTAATGACAGACAAGGTTTCATATTACTGTGTGGTATTTTTTTTTATCTGAGTCTTTGGTGTAAAGCAACATGCATCTCTTGATACTCAGATCATTTAAACATCAGAAATGAAATAACCAAGTACAAATAATTGAGCTTATGCACCCAGTATGTTAATGGTGTGTTTTTGCAAGCTATTTGAATTTATTTTTTTGTACTCATCAAGTGTCTAAACCTAGACATTTGCTTACCTAAGGAATTTGTGTGTCTATGTCAACCCTTATCTAAACTGCCTTGTAGAAGATGGAAAGGTCTGGGGATTTCCTTTAAACTGCCAAAATCAATGCTGAAAAAAATATCCAGGATTTATCCCGGGGAGCCCATGGACCCAGATAAGAGCCAACTTTGCCTACCTAAGGAAACACCCATAATGCTGAAGTCAGTCTTCTCAGTCCTAGCTTAAAAAGAGGTGTAATAACCAGGGAAATTCTAAGAGCAGTGGTCCATGTCAGCTTCTATTGTCATGGTGCCCTTTGGATGCACAGCTAAAAATCCAGTCATACCCAAAGGAAGCATTAGCAACAGCACTGCAGTCCTTTCACTAAATGAATACCATTTATTCCATTTAAAAAAAAAAAAAAAGATGGACATCAACCTTTGCAACCCAGTGACCCTATTGTTTGGAAAGAAGACCCTAACTACTGATCAATAAATTAGTACAACTAGGTATTGGTGTACTGTTGATAAGATGGATAGCTGCATGGCTTGATTGTACATGAAATCTACTAAAGAGTTAGGCCTTGATTGTTTCTCAAACCTATGCTAAGTCTCTGAACATTGTTCACACAAATATCTTTTATTTTTTTCTAATCATATCTTGCTATGTAATTGAAGCTAGTCATTTTTTTAAGTATTGTATGCTGTAATTTACTCATGCTTGGAGCTTTTCTCCCCGGGCCTCTACTGAAAATGGATATGTATCCAGCTAGACTAGCCCGGTCAACAAATATAAAATAAATAAATAAATATGCTGACAACCTGAAATTGGGTAAACTGATTACAAGTGTTACAGATAAGGCATGTCTGCAAAATAATTTGACTAAATTGACCATTTGGGCACAGGAGAATAATATGTTGATAAATACATCAAAAACTAAGCATATGAAATTTGGGAGACATAAACTGAAAGGTGAATATTTAATACAGCACACAGTGATTGAAACTGTAGACTCATTTAAGGACCTGGGTATATGGGTAGATTCAGCTATGAGTTTGTCTAATCATATCAACCAATTGGCTAATGATAGTAATAGTACTATAGGTTGTATAAAAAATGTATAAAGTCTTGGAAATTAAACATAATGAAGTAATTGTTTGTTACTTACATTAGACCCAAACTTGAGTATGGAATAACAATATGGAAACCCTACAGAAAAAAAGCATGAAGAAACTGGAAAGAGTACAGTGGAAATATACTAAGGGCATCCGTGGATGTGAAAATCTAAGTTATTATGAAAGACTAAAATATCTGAACTTGTACAGTGTCTCTTACAGATATTTAAGAGGAGATCTTATCCAAGTATATAAGGCATTTAGGGACAACTACCTCTGGGAATGTTTGGGGTTATCAGAAAGTACTAGAGAATCGTCAGATAACCTATGTAGAAGATTCTGTACGAATGAGAAGTGTACTAATTGGTTCTCTGACAGAGTAGCTGATGGTTGGAACAGACTACCAAATTACATTAAAGCAAGTACTAGTTTAGATATTTTTAAGAACAGCCTGGACATTATTATGGGAACAAGTGTTTTGGCATAAAGGCAAGCTAGAAGGGCTTTAATGCCCGTGCTTGAAACATTTGTATGTATGTATGTATGTAACCATGTATGCATTGTATGCACAGAGCATTTTGTGCATCTCAGGATGTGCTGAACAAGCTAAACAACCGCTCTGTATAAGCATGTAGGTGTGAAGTACATGATGGTCCTTCTACTAACCCTAAGGGCATTAAAAATGAAGTGCAATCAGTGCCACAGTGTTGGGGGTATATAGACAAGCAAGGGGGCACACACACATGCCTATCAGCTGTGCAGGGTAGCCATGATGGTAAGGGAAACATCATCCTAACAAATGTTCCATTTCCATGCCACCTGTATTCCCTCGGGTCAAAATCTGTTTGCAGGCTCCATAAGCATATCTGTGATCAACAATTATTAATGGCAGCTGGATCCAGAGGGTTTTGGGAATTCTCCCAGAGGTGAGGTTGTCTTCTCATGGACCTCTTCTCCTTGGTAGAATACTGTCAACTTTGGATGGTTTGTTTAATATGCTGTAGCCTAAGCACTTGTACACAAGATGTCTTCCACTTCATATGGAAGGGGGGGGGGCCTCCCAGACTTCAAGGTTGCTGCAAAAGGTGAAGGCAGTTGGGATATAGAATTGTCTGATTGCCCCTTACTGGGTGCAGTACTCCTGATTTTCCAGTCTAGTCAATTAGGTGCAGGAAGAACTAGTTATCGTATCTCATTAAAGCATGTTCCTAACCTAGAAAGGTACACTGGTGAACCAAAATCTGGGCACTCTAACACTTGCATCATGGATCCTCACAGTCTGATACTATTCAAAGACAAGCTATCAGAAGATGTGTTTGAGATCTTTCAGGAAGCCTTAAGACCTAGCACATAGTTACTTCTGGTCAAATGGAAGAGGTTCTCCATATGCTGCACTTCATAAAGCTTCATCCTTAAACAGTACAGAGCTCTTCACCAAGGATCTTTTCACACCATTGCTAAGTGCATTTGACAGCTGTTTTGATGTGCTTGTCTGTGGAACCTCAGCTGATGTCATACTATTTAATGAAACAATTTTAGAAAGGGCCTTTCATTTCAAAGCCCCTAGGAGCAAGTTCCCCCTCTTTGTGACTTGAAGTATGTCCTACAGAAGCTGCCACTAATGCTATACATGCCTAGTGTTTCTGTACAACTTACATTCTACTCTTCAACAGCAGTATTCCAGGTGATCATTGTTTTAAGTCCAAAAGTATCAAAGCTGCAGGCCTGACGTGTAAAGATTCTTGTATGTTGTTCCACAGGACTTTTTGTTATGTATAACTAAATAGTTTGTGGCCTACACTAAACAAAGCATATTTTAAAAACTGTTTGCCTGTAGTAAAAATAATTATTAATAATTTATTTATTTATTTATTTATTTTTATTTTACATTTGTTGATCGGGCTAGTCCAGCTGGATGTATGTCCATTTTCAGTGGAGGCCCGGGGAGAAAAGCTCCAGTGGTTTTTACAAGTTTAAACAAAAACATAAAAGGATAGAAAGATAAAGGATGAAAACAAAGATGAAAAGATTATGTACAAAATTGAGTTAGTAGATTGTATACAAAATTGAATTAGTACACGTAAAACACATATATGAGAAAATAGCAATTACAAGATAAGATTAATAATCAAATAAGTAAATACCTGCAATACACAAATGATAAAACATAGCGTGAGTAACAAATTGACAAAGAAATGTGATAGAAATTTTTCTTTTTTTTTGTACAGTATATATGAGATTAAAGAGGGGAACAATCAGGATACAGGAAAAAGAGAAGGAAGAAATTACGGTAGTGGAAAGGAAGAAGGAAAGGTCAATCAGGGTTGGTACAAGAACAAAGCCAGTGTTTATTAAGATGCATTTCCAGTTGTTTTTTAAATAGTGGAAGAGTGGACAAGGATGAGATATCAGAAGGAAGTTTGTTCCACATTTTTCCAATAGAGTTGGAAAAGAGGCAGTCACCTGCAGAGTTATTGGGCTTGGTAATATTAATCAGCAGTTTGTTTGAAGAACGTAGATGTTTCAGGTTATTATAAGGAGTAATGAGGTTAGAGAGTATTGGTGTTTTGGATGGTTGATATAGAATTTTGTGAGCTATTAAGAGCTGTTGATAAATAAGCTTGTTAGGAAGCTCAAGCCAACCTAGCTGTTTTAGGTTCAGACAGTGGTGAGTTCTAAAAGGGGATCCTGCAGAAAATCGAGCAATATTATGGTAAGATGTAGCAAGTTTGTTAAGGTTATTTTTAGAAAGATTAGTGTAAATAGGGGAAGCATATAGAAGGGTAAGAGATAAGGTGAGATCTAGCTAAGGTGGTCCTACCTTCAGGTGTAAGGAAGGGTTTGATTCTATAAAGGGATCCAGTCTTTTTGTTAACTGCTTTTATTGTGTTGTTGATATGAGAATCAAAATTAAGATTGTTGTCAATAGTTATACCTAGTAGCTTTGTAGTAGAATCAGGAGAAATAAAAGTGTTATCAGTGGCAGTGATAGAGAAATTTAGAGGAGAAGATTTACGGGTAGGTGAAAACAGTAATAATTTGGTTTTCTTGGGGTTGAGGAGTAGGCAACGGTCAGAGAACCACTGTTCAACAGTGTTAAAAGCTTTCTGGGTAAGAGACTGGAGTTCAGTTTGAGAGGAAGCAGTGCAGATTATAGTGGAATCATCTGCATATTGTATGCAGGTAGCGTTAGGAATAGCTGATTGGAGGTCATTAATAAAGATGGAAAATAGAAGGGGACCCAGGATAGACCCTTGAGGTACTCCTAAAGAGATAGGAAGGAGATTAGATAGTGTATTTTTCCAACATACTGCTTGCTGACGGTTTTTCTAGGTAAGATGTGAACCATGTTAAGGAAGAGGGATGAAGTGCGAGAGATTGTAGTATATGCAGAAGAAGTTTGTGATTAACCATGTCAAAAGCTTTTGATAGGTCTATGAAGAGAGAAGATGATAGATTATTGTTGTTGCGGTAATAGTTGATGGAGTTGGTAAAGGAAAGTAATGCAGTGGTGGTGCTGTGGGAAGGTCTAAATCCATGTTGACAGTTTGCAAGTAAGTTGTTATGGAGAAGGTGGTTAAGTAGTTGTTTGTGGATACATTTTTCCATGATTTTAGCTATGGGTGATAGAAGTGCGATAGGACGGTAGTTTGAAAAGTCATTAGAATTGCCCCCTTTATGTAGGGGAATGATGAGAGATATCTTCCATATGGAAGGGAAAATTCCTTCCTTTATAGATCTATTTATTAGGATAGAAATAGATAGGCAGAGGCTTTGGCTCCTATTTGCAATAATTCTGCAGGAAGATTGTCAGCAGAGGGGGTGGTGGGTTTAAGTTTTTGGAGTAGAGATAAGATAAAGGAGGTAGATACAGGTTGTAAGTGAAGGGGAGGAAGAGTATCTAAAGTGGGTGAGAGTAGTTTAGTAGTGTCTGGAGATAGTTGATTTGCAAGAGTTTGGATAGTGTTGGTGAAGAAAGTGTTAGTCGTTGGCTGTTTTTGTAGGATTGTCTGGGTCAGAGTCCTGAGGGTTAGGTGTGATTGACTGACCCGGGGATAGAAGATTATTAATACTAGTCCAGAATTTTTTAGGTTCTTTTTTGGTGGATTGTTGTAATTGCAAGTAATAGTTCTTTTTATCTGTCAGGATAGCTTTTTTGTGCTGTTTCTAAGCTCTCTAAATTTTTGATGGTCTGTTTGATTCTTAGTAGACCGCCATTTAACCCAAGATTTATTTCTGAGAATGATCTTTTGCTTAGTATCCTTGGTAAGCCAGGAAGCTGTTTTTGCTTTAATTCTAACGGTCCGACTTGGGGCATGATGATCTAGGATAGATAGGAATGTAGAATTGAAGTATTCTACTGCTTCATTAAGTGGGAGATGTTTAAGTGGGGCCCAATTACATTGTCTAAGTTCAGCCTGAAACTGTTTAGAGTTAAATTGTTTTTTAGAACGTAGTGTTTTGTATGTTGTAGATAATGTTAGGTTTGTTTTGTGTCTAATGATATAAGTTAGTGAGTGGTCACTTAGATCATCTGGAAGGGTGCCTGATTGGTAGGTTTGTTGGGGAGTATTAGTAAGAATCCAGTCTAAGGTGGTTTCATTATTGTTGGTTTTATTAGTTCTGGTGGGACTATTAATGAGTTGTTTAAAGCCATAAAGGTTAATATGTGAGGTGGGGTTAGTACTTTTACAGGTATACCAATCTATGTTAAAGTCACCTAAGACTATTGTTTCTTGAGGGAGGTTGGTAGAGAGTAGGTTGAGGATGTGTTCGAGAGTGTTAATATTATTTCCTGGAGGGAGATATACACAAATGATATTTATGGATTTAGTAGTATTGATTTGAAGTTTGGAGCTGATTATTTCAGTATTATTGTCTAGGGTACAAATCAGTTTTATAGTACTAATTTTGAGTTTTGTTTTGTAGAGAATTGCAACTCCTCCTCCCTTTCTGGCTGTGCGATCAAGTCTAATGATGTTATAACCAGGTGGGGTAATTTCATTGTCTTTGATAGAAGGCTTTAGCCATGTTTCAGTTAAGCATAAAATATCAAATTGATGGACTTCTAGGAGGGCATGGAGTTGACTAATTTTGTTACAAACACTTCTTATATTAAGATGGGCAATAGAGAGAGAGTTGGTAGGTATAGAAGATGAGAGAGAAGAAGTTTTGTCTTGTATTTTGTGTATATTGGTTTTATTATGCTGTGGGCCTGGATTAGGATGAATATCTCCATCTAGCAGAAAGTGGAGGATTCTGAAGTATTTTGGTTGGAGAAGTTGATAGGAGGTGTCAAATATTTTTCTGGATTTAAGTTTCCTTAACTTGAAGTGTGCTAGTCTGTGATATTTGGTTAGTATGTAGTTGGGTTGAGTGGTTAGGTGTGGTAAGGTAGGGGAGAAAGGTGATGTAGGTGTAGAGGTGTATTTAGAGGGATATGAAAGAGAAGAGTTTAGTGGGTATTCATAAGAGATTAAGAGGTAAGTAGTTATAAGAGAAGATAGAATTGAAAAGCAGATAAGTGCATGGAGTTGTGGATGGATAAGCTAATACCTACAGTATATGAAATTATGTTGTAATGCAAATATGTTCTTATTTGTTAGTGTATAAATATAGATATATTTTACATGCATATATAAATGTATATGTATAGTTCTGCGCATTTACACATTAATATATGTATAATTGGGTTCCCTTCAGAATTTCAAATTCCTAAAACCTCGAATTCCATATGGTCGAGACTATATGATCGAAATTTTAGATCTTCGAAATTCTGAACAGAGATCTGCATACAGGGTGGAACGGGAGATTTCTTTTTCTCACTGTAGTGCGATGTCGGAGTTGGTATATTTAAGTAGTGGGGGTGTGGGGGTTCAGGGGGGGCTTGCCCCCATGCATAAACATTGAGAGAGTTTTTTTTTATTGGATTTATTTTGGGATGTCGAGATTCTGAAATTTCGATCATATGGTCTTGACCATATGAAAGTCGAAGTTTTGGTAATTCGACATTCAGAAGTGAATCCTTATAATTACATATATTTTTTTACTCATACGTATATATTTGTAATTATACACAAAAGCATGTCTGCACATAAACATGCCAAATTTCTGTACAGATGTTTGTTTACAGATATGTTTATGCCTACTCTTACCTTTGAATTACATACAGATACATATTTACACTAACACATACCTTTCTTCATGCATCTAGCTGCATTTATGCAGTTTTTATCTAGAGTGTTTTTAAAACCTATTTTTAGTAGGATTTAGAAATAAAATGTTAAAATACTTATTGTAGAACTCTTGCCTTCTCTCCCTCACCTGGTCCACTCACTCAGGCAGCTGGTCAGGCCTGCTCCTCTGCAGGTCATCATACCTGTGCTGATACTGGGGCCTAGAGCAGGTGATACCTATCAGGAATATGTCACAGCTACCTCAGGAAACACATAAAGTATTGGCTGCCAGCAGCAAATGTGCCACGACATTAAAGCTCAGTGAACTGCCACAAGGAGTCACTAGAAATGGTAAGAGTCCTCCAGAGTGTACATGAGCGTTTCCAAAATTAGACAGAAATAGAAGAGAGTAAGGATAATGCCATTATCATGTTATCCGTAGTGTGGTGGCACATGAAGCATCCTTGTCCTCCTCCATTCATACAGGCTTACCAGACTCAAATTTGGAAGGGGAAGAGGACACGGTACTGTCACAACATGTGGGGTCATACCACATTGCACTACAAGTGCTTCTCAAGATGGTGGTGGATACAGTTGGGACATAAGCATAACAGAATTCATGCAGGCCACATTAGCAATTCATCTACATGTAACAGTACCTCTCATTCAAGGTCTCGGTCCAGTAGCACTTGAGATCAGTGTTTGTAGGATCAACTGCATCAAGTAGGTCACATCATCACAACAAATCACAGTCCAGCTCACATGACAGCCCCTCCTCAAGATCACATGCATCTTCACCTACCTTCTCTTTAGGAGATGTGTATAACACATTTGACTGTGATCTACTGTGATTCAGACTAAATATGAAATGTCTACCATGCCTTTCAGTACACTGATGTCAATGTTTAACTTCAAAAGTAAATTTGTAAAATATAAATTAATAAGATATAACTGCAAGATATGTGTATGCACAATTAAACCCAGTGTTAAGAGGCTTTGCATCTGCATGTATTTCATTTCTTTATTGGTAGTGCTTACAATTAAAGAAAATAATCTGGAAGTAAAGGTGAAGGACATAGTGTGCAAATTGCAGTGTTTCACACCATTAAAGGCCCATCCATTATTAAGAGTTTCAGCAGAGCAATGGTGAGGCTGACAGATACACATAATATAAAACAAATAATATGTATTGTTAACATGATAACACACACCTGAAAAACAAAAGATTACATGAGCATTCTGCCATCAGTGTTACATCGTTGCCACTTCACCCTCAGCACTGGTGAGCAATGGTGAGGCTGACAGATGCACAGAATATAAAACAAATAATATGCATTGTTAACATAACACACACCTGAAAAACAAAAGATTACATGAGCATTCTGCCATCCGTGCTACATTGTTGCCACTTCACCCTCAGCACTGCATAAATGATGATTTCTGTTTCTGAGGGCACACATTGATGTCCATGAATTAATTAATCTGGTGTGCAGTACTTTAATAGAGAACAGTAATTTTTTTCTAATATATCATAGTTAAAACTGAAGAAACATTGCATAATAAAAAAGCATGCAATACATTTTCCATTCCATTGCAAGGTATGAACTCATGTTAAATGCATGTTTATAGATTGTGATACATACAATGTGGTGAAATCCAAGCAGTCAGCTGCTGAAATAACACTTTTTAATACATTTACCATTTCAGCAGATTAAGTAAGCACATACTGAAGTGCATCCCTAAGAAAAGTTTCTTCTGCCAAACAGTTAATGTGTTTTTTTTTCTTTTATGATGTTTTGTGACATCACTGAACAGTTGGGAATAACTTTTATAAACAGTAATATGAGCACCTGTTCTGAAATTAAAAAAAAAAAAAAAAAAAAAGATGAGAGGGAATGTCTGATGATCAGTGGCAGTAGAACGTGCACTATACAGCATATAGGCTGCAGGTAATACTGCATGCATCGATTGTACTCTATATGTTTTTTTTTTTTTAATAAGAAAGGAAACAGTAACCTGAATGTCATGGTCCATAGTTCCGGCTTAGCTGCTGTCTCTGTAGCTGTGGAGCCATAGGCTGTGCATGACCCTGCTGCATGCATGGGGTCCCTTACTACTGTTACTGGCTGTCCATCATTACTCATAGTAAGACTGGAAGTGGGAGCTGCAGTGACAGCATGGGTCACTTCACCACGAGATTGGTGCATGATCATATTGAGCAGGATGCAATATGCAGTAAATAATCTTGCATGCAGGAGCTGGAGTCATACTGAAGGGCAATCCCCGGACTCATCCTGCCATCTGAAATGGCTTTTCAACATGATAAAGACTCTTTCAATGACAGTATGAGTATGGGACAGGGCTGTATTAAAATTATCTTCTGCAGTTCCTGTTAGATGTCTCAGTGGTGTCATGAGCCATGGCTACAGGAGATATCCTGCATCACCTGCAAAACAGAATAAAAAAAAAAAAAGACAAACATTGGGGAGAAAGACAAAACAATGGAAAAGTGGTTTAGTGTTAAGCAATACATTTTTCTGTGAATAACTGATTAAATGCTAAAAATTTAAATTTCCACTTACCAACAAGGTGACCCTGGGGCATCCTGCCATGCAAGAAAATGTGGTAGAGTGAGGTTGTGTGCCAGATATGAGAATCATGGGCACTGCCAGGATGATGGGCTGACATGTTAGTGATACACCACCTGCCATGCATCATAGTCTGGCAGGTGATGGAATCATGGGCACTGCCAGGATGCTGGGCTGACATGTTAGTGATACACCACCTGCCATGCATCATAGTCTGGCAGGTGATGGAATCATGGGCACTGCCAGGATGCTGGGCTGACATGTTAGTGATGCACCACCATGCGTTATGCACTATCTGGCAGGTGATGGATTCATGGGCATTGCCAGCATTCTGGACCGACATGTTAGTGATGCACCACCATGCATCATGCAGTATCTGGCAGGTGATGGAATCATGGGCACTGCCAGCATTCTGGACCGACATGCTAGTGATGCACCACCATGCATCATGCAGTATCTGGCAGGTGATGGAATCATGGGCATTGCCAGCATTCTGGACCGACATGTTAGGGATGCACCGCCATGCATCATACAGTATCTGGCAGGTGACAGAATGGTAGCTCTTCATGTTTCAGTATCTCTCTCATGATGGTCCTGATGGGGCTCTAATGGCAACATGGGTGCAGTTTATCACACCAAGCACCTCGGGGAAACATGCCATCCCATTGAAGGCACGCATGGTTCTGGCTAAGTCCTGGAGGTGACAATGGGATATCCTGCCATTCAGTAGGAGGAGGTAGAGTGAGCTTGAGTGTCAGATGTGAGAATCATGGGCACTGCCAGCATGCTGGCCTGATATGTTAGTGATGCACCACCATGCATCACACAATGTCTGGAAGTTGATGGAATGGTAGCCCTTTCTACTGAGGTACTTCTTCTGCCATGGACCTCATGGCGCCATAATGGCAACATGGGTCCAGTCTGTCACACCAAGCACCTTAGGGAAATGTGCAGCCTCATCAAAGATATGCATAATCCGGGCTGTGTCCTGAGATGACACTGTGATGTAGATGTACTGATCCACACATATCAAGAGTATGTCCAGGATTCACTGACGTATCCCTGAGGCTGGGAAATACCCGTGTCTCTTTGTCTCTGGAAGATTGTAGTAGCAAGTATAGTGAGGGCTATACATACCTTGGTATCCATAGGGATTGGAAGGCCATACATACCCCCAGTATACCTGCAGGGGCCATACATGCTTTCTAAGACCCTTACAATATCCCTGTCCACTCTGAACCTATCAAGGATTTTCTGATTATCAAAATTATGATGAGTTACTCTCAGTTTATATCTTTGCTTTCTAGGCTGGTGAAGCTGCAGGGTGCATGTGGTTTTGGCTTGGCCAAGACAAGCAGCTCACACTGGGAAGTAGCAATACTAGCAGCAAGGCAGCGTCTTCACTGATTGCAAAGTAGATAGAAAAGGTATAATTCTGCCTTTTTAGAAAATATCTGCATTCAGCATGGACATGCTTCAAAATATGACTATGAATCGCAAACAGTTGGGAAGAGGGCTTATTTGCATACAGAGTGTTGTATCATTTCTCATTACCCTCTCTTTATTACCTGATTAGCATAAGTTTATTTGGGGCCGTTGTGCTTTGCATAAATGGCTTCTGTGAATTGTGTCTTGGCTGTATGTGTGTGCAAACAGGTTGATTGCCTTAGCTTGTTCTTGTGATGACTATGAATACCTCTCTTTGTCCCTGATTCTGCAATATTTGATATGAATGTGACACAGAAATAGTACCTTGTGGCTTTAGCTAAGACCTTGTGATTCCTGCAATCTGGCATGTAATTGGTAAACCACTTCTGGTATAATATATTTATTTCTCATCATGCCAGCATTAACATTAGGAAATCTAAGGCTCTTTTTTTATATTTAATTTCTAACCTGATCTATATATCTGAACTATTCTAAGGCTAACCTCCTGCTATTAAGCAAGAACCTGGCAAATTTTTAAGACCCTATACACCCTGAGAGCACTTCTGCCTATGCAGAACTGTTCACAGAAACCCTGTACAAATATGTTAATAGCTGTATAGTGGCAGCTGTAACCACCAGGAAGAAGTACAGAACTAACTCAAAAAATAAACCACCCTGATGGAATCACAGAATCAAGCGAATGTATAACAGGAGGAAGAACATCATGGCAAAAATTAGGAGGTGCAGCACCCAGCAGGATAAAAGCTCACTCATTAAACTAAACAAACAACTCAGAGGACAAATAAAGTCTACTAACGCCAAATTTGAGGTAAGTTTGGCCTCCCAAGCCAAGGACAACTCCAAAGCATTCTTTAGCTATGTCTGCAACCTCAAAGGCAATACACAATTGTGTGCAGAGCTCATTGTAAGTGGAACCACCTATACTGAGCCAGAAGATATAGCAAACCTCCTGGCTAATAAATTCAGCTCCACATTTGCTCCTCTCTCCCCCTCAACCTTCCCTCAGGAAATATTATCAAATATAACTCCCCCTGCTATCACTAGGGAACAGGTCCTTAATGCTCTCTCTAAGACCAAGAACACTACATCAATGGGCCCAGACAATATCCCAGGATGCTTTCTAAATAGCATGAAACATGACATATCAGGGCCTCTGGAATTACTGTTTAACATTAGCCACCAAACAAGCTTTGTTCCTCATAAATGGAGAAAGGCAACAGTTATCCCTCTGTACAAAGGTGGGCCATCTACAGACCCGGGAAACTACAGACCTATAAGTCTCACTAGTCTTATATGTAAAGCCATGACAAGAATTATCATGGAGATGATCAACCGAGATATAGTAAACCTTCAGACACTGGACCCAACCCAGTTTGGTTTTGTAAAGGGCAGATCATGCCTCCTCAACCTGCTGGACTTCTTTGAGAAGGTCACCAAAGCAATGGATGAGGGCAAAATGGTTCATACTGCCTACCTTGATGTGTCCAAGGCATTTGACACAATACCTCACTCAGGCATTGTTGACAAACTCTAGGTTGGGTACAAATCTGTATGTCAGTCAGTGGATAGCCAACTGTCTCACAGATAGGACCCAGGAAGTTAGAATTGGGGAGCCACCTCTACAAAGAGGCCAGTCGCAAGTGGAATCCCTCAGGGATCAGTCCTTCGACTGCTCCTTTTTGGCATTTACTTCTCAGAAGGCAAGGCCAATGCCAGTGGTCTCTGGCTGACTAAATTTGCAGATGTTTGCAAATTAGGAGCTGTCATTGAGTCTCACACTGACACAAATGTTCTTCACGAGGGGCTGACACAGACAAACATCTGGAGTCAGAGTCATAGACTAAACGTAAATGCCAAGAAATAATGCATAATAGTATCCTTTGGGAAGTTATCCATCCCTGGTAACTTTCATAAACACACCCCTTAGAATTGACCCAGTAGTCAGGGACTTAGGGACACACACAGATAGTAATCTAGCCTTTGATCATCACGTGTCTACAGTGATGAGGAAATCATTCTATGTTGCGCAACTTATAAACAAAGGTATGGCATCTAATTCCAAGGAAGTCATTGATCCACTGTATTCAGCATTCATTTTACCTATCATTGAGTACAATGCTCCCTTTGGTATGTACCTAACCAGGCATATCCAACAACTGGAACATCCACAAAGGTTCCTCAGTAAAAGAATTCAAAGCATATGTAATATGTCCCATGCAGACCGCCTCAAGGCCCTATCCCTGTATTCTGTCTCCTACAGGCTTTTGAGGGGTGATCTATGCCTGCCATACAGGGCATTGTCAGACCCCACTCTGATGGACCTCCTGCATAGCCACAAAACAAACAGTACCAGAATTACCTATTCTGTAGACTTAAACCTTTTCTGTGATATAAATAAGACCTGCTGGAGAGATAGGTATGTATCCCAGAGACTACCCCATCTATGGAACAAGCTCCCCATCCATGTGAAGCAGAATTTCTCCCTAATCCAGTTCAAGTGCAACTTAGACAATTGGTTGGGAAACCGGAAATTCCTGGTTTGGCACCTATGTCTCTGATGCAGACAGGTAACCTGTAAATGGTTCATCACCCAGGTCCATGCTTACACTTATCAAGGGTATCAGGATTCATCAGAGATTTAGGATGCATGGCTAGGCTTAAAAAGGCCCTTGTGGTTGTTAGCCTAGTAAACACCGATAAACCTATGACACAGACAAATGGTCTCAGAGCTGGGGACTAAAACTAAATGCCAAGAAATGCATAATAATATCCTTCAGGAAGTCATCCACCCCTGGTAAATATCATATTGACAATGCACCCCTTAGAGTTGACCCAGTAGTCAGGGACTTAGGGACACACACAGACAGTAATCTAGGCTTTGACCATCATGTGTCTATGGTAGTGAAGAAATCATTCTGTGTTGCTCAACTTATAAACAAAAGTATGGCATATAGGTCCAGGGAAGTCATTGTTCCACTGTATTTGTCATTCATCAGACCTATCATTGAGTACAGTGCCTCCTTTGGTATGTACCTAATCAGACATATCCAACAACTGGAAAGTTCACAGAGGTTCCTCATGAAAGGAATAAAGGGTGCAAGTAAAATATTCTGTGCAGACCACCTCAAGGCCCTATCCCTGTATTCTGTCTCCTACAGGCTTTTGAGGGGAATGCTACGCCTGGCAGAGAGGGAATTATCAGTCCCCACTCTGATGGACTTACTGCATATCCACAAACCAAACAGCACCAGAATTACCCATTCTAAAGACTTAAACCTCGCCTGTGATATAAATAGGATGTGCTGGAGAGATAGGTATGCATCCCAGCATCTGGAAAATGCTGCCCATCCATGTAAAGCAGAGTTCCTCCCTACCCAGTTCAAATGTAACTTGGACAATTGGATGGGGAACAGGAAATTCATCCCTGATTTGGCACTTATGTTTCTAATGGA
The DNA here is from genome assembly GCF_019279795.1 of Protopterus annectens. NCBI lineage: Eukaryota > Metazoa > Chordata > Ceratodontiformes > Protopteridae > Protopterus > Protopterus annectens. The sequence continues at coordinate 393,059,414 of NC_056736.1, forward strand.
CACAGACAACATGTAAATGTTTCATCTCCCAAGCCCTGTTTACACTTATCAAGGGTATCAGAACTTGTCAGAGATTTGGGATGTATGGCTAGGCTTAAAAAGGTCATTGTGGTCATTAGCATAGTAAACACCTGTGATCTGTGGACACATGGTGATTGAAGTTTAAACTGCTATTAACTTGTGTTTCCAAGTCCCATCCCACTGGGTTAGAGCTTAGGGGGGTGCTGCCTATATTGTAATTTGTAGGGGCTACCTCTTTGCCATAGGGGACAATGATGCACTTTTTTGCATTCAGTTTTAGATCATGGCTTTGGCATCCATCATTTGTATTAACCCCTCCTGTGATATACTAATATCTTTAGTGGACTCAATGATTGCTCCCAGTTTGCAGTCATCTGCGATCTTGGTAACCCATAGGCCATCTACTTTCACCTGGACTTCCAAGAAATAGATTCCAAACAGTATAGCACCTAGCACAGAACCTTGTGTTACTCCACTGGTAACTGTTCTACTGGTGGGGGTGGAATCCTCAACTTTGACAGTATGGGTTCTGTCGCTGAGCCATTTGGCTATCCATCTAGTGACATATGGGTTAATCCCAAGCTGGGAGAGTTTCTCAATGATACCCGAGTGTGGGGAATTGTGTCAAAAGCCTTGGTAAAGTCAAGATAGGTGGTATTTACTGCTTTGCCTTTGTCCTGGGCTTTGGTGATCTTCTTGAAGAAGTCCACTAGGTTTTGTAAGCATGATCTGTCTTTAACAAAGCCAAATTTTCAAGTCAAGAGTTTGACGGTTGCTTATGTCCTTGTTGATAAGGTCCATGATGATTTTTTCCATGTCTCCGCAGGTAAGATTGGTTAGGCTTATGACTCTGTAGTTATCAGTTGATGGGACCCCCTTTGTGCAAGGGGATTACACTTGCTGTTCTCCACTCTGCTGGAACAAAGCCAATGCTCAGGCCCTGGTTAAAGAGAGTGCCAAGTGGATCCACTAGGTCATGTTTTAGGTTGTTTAGTAAGCAGTCTAGGATGTTATTTGGTCCCATAGAGGCAGTGTATTTGGCCTTGGAGAGCATGGATGTGACCTGCTCATTGGAGATGCTGGGAAGAGGGCAGGTGTCAGGTATGCTTTGAGTTATGGCTGGTGGGGATGGGGGGGGTGAAGTTTGCCTCAAATCTGTCAGCTAACAGGTTAGCAATTTCTTCAGGGTCAGTGTGAGTGGTACCACCCACTGGGAGTTTAGCACATAGCTGGGTATTCCCTTTTAGATTTTTTTTTTTTTTTACAAAATTTTTATTAGATTTTAACTAAACAAATCGATCATGACAATAATTGTATTTAGAAAATTGTGAGCATAAAAAAAACCCAATATGAACAATAACAAACAAGAATGACTATAAGAGTGCCTACTAACAATGAAGAATATCTAACAATTCCTGTACATTACAATTGATATGAGTAAAGCTATTTTTGTTTATCAAGCAGTTGCTTGAAATTTGTTCCATGTGTTATAGTAGGAGGTGATTCTAGTAGTTCTTGATTTAATGGTAATAATTTCCAGATGACATACTTCTTTGGTTCCCTTTTAGATTGTGGATGTAGCTAAAGAATGCCTTATGATTGTCTTTAGCTAGGGAAGCTAATTTAGTCTCATAAGGGCTTTACCAGAGATCCGGCTTGTTCAGGCTGTGGAGGGTATTCTTTCTCTGCTTACTAAGTTCCCTCTTGTTAGGTATCAGGTTCTTTCTTTTGTTATATAACCTGCTTATACTCTAGGCCCACGAGGGTGGCTTGTTTTTACAGGAGGACTTGCTGTTGCATCAGCCAGGCGATGTTCTTCGTCTTCCATTGCTGCAGTCCTGACTATTGGGTATAGTCCGCGTCCCAGTCGGCCCGAATACCAGAGTATAAGGCTGACGTCGGTCATGGCGCCTTAGACTGACGTCAGTACGTCAGGGTACTAATGCGCATGACCGACGTCATTTCCTCAGTCTTTTTTGCCGCATGGTCCGATGCAGAAGCAATTTTGCGAGTGCAGGTTGGCGTTCTGAGATTTTCCGAAACCGGAGTTTCAGACCGAAACAGAGTTGGCTAAGTAACCCGTTGGGAACATTTTGGTTTTTCTTGCCTCAGTATTTAACCGGATGTCAGAAAAAGTGAATAACTGTATTTCTTGTGGGAAGCAGATACCGCATAGGGATTATCTTACATTGTGTATACCTTGTTTAGGGCCTGAGCACGACGTTGATGGTTGCCGCTCTTGTGCTAGATTTAACAAGCGCACTATTAAGAGGAGGCTAGATTGTGCTAGGTTAGTGTTTGGGAAGCGTTGCAATTATAATATGCCGTCGGATGCTGCGGCGATCGCTTCATCCAAGAAGCGCAAGGACAAAACAGTGAAGCCTAGGGGTGAGGAACCGGCAGTCCCGGACGTCGGTTCTTTAGAAGGCTCAGGGGAGCCAGAGGTTTTGCCAGGAGTCTCTATGGAGTCTCAGGCAGATACTTTACTGTTACAGGATGTGCCCTCTCAGGAGGTAGGCCAGGCTGAGGGGGCTTCTCAGGTAACTGTTCTTCCCTCTCTTCCCAAGGTAGTTAGGGCCTCTCCTTCTGTTGCCAAAGCTTCTTTTAGAGGTAGGCCAAGTTCAGCTTCTGTGGGGCTTCTCCTAGCATTTCGGGCTCTGTGCCTAAGAAACATATGCTTAAAATGGCAGAAGATTTGATTACTCTGATTAGAGGTTCTATGCCCCGCCTGATAAGAGGCCTAGGGTGGAACAGGAGTTTGATAGTTTTGAACAGTGTTCACAGGCTTCAGAGTCTTCTGTGGAAGACTTACAAGATTTTCCTACTTATTCTGATTCTGATGTGGATGATTCCACTCCTACAGCTTCTCCTCCTGAGGATTTTTCATTTTCAGAGACTCTTCACTCCATGAGGGAGCACTTTAAATGGGAAGGCCAGGATTACTCTGATTCCAGGAAAAGGCTTAGGGAATTCTTGTTTTACCCCAGCATAGGCCCTTAGCTATTCCTCCTGTGTTGAATGTGGTGGAGGATGTTTTGCAGAGGCTTCCCTGAACCCTGACTCCTTGCCTCCTGCTCCTGTTAAGCCTGATAGGTATTATAGGGTGCCCGAAGCTCATAAGTATTTGTTTAAGAGTCCTAGGGCGGACCCAGAAACTGTTTCTCAGGGGCCTAAAGGTGTTAAAGCTTCTGTGGTTAAAAATCCAGTACCCTCTGATAAAGAGGCAAGGGCTTTGGATAGGTGGGGTAAGAAAGTATATACTTCTTCCACTCTAGCCATGAGGGCGTTGAATTGTCAGTTTCATATGCTAAAATATCAGAATTATCTCCTTTCACAATTGAAATCTAAGGTGGATGCTTTGGCGGAAGGTATTGAGTGTAAAGAATTGCTGGATTTGGTTCATGTGTCTGAACAAGTGGGTAAGCATTCTTTGCAGTGTGGTTTTGATGCTGTTCAGGCCTCCTCGAGGGTGGCTGCTACTAGTTCTGTTCTTCGCAGACATGCCTGGTTGAAGGATCAGAATTTAGCTGAGCATGTTAAGACCAGGATTTTGGATGCTCCTTTACAGTCTGATGTGTTGTTTGGACCGCCTGTGGAAGCAGTTTTAAAGAAAATGGAGGACAAAGCTAAGTCTATGCAGACTGTTAAAGATTTTTGCAGGTGCAGCCTCCAGTTTAGTAGAAATTGGCCTGCTAAGGGGTGGACATATCCTGCTTATGGTTCCCAGTCTAGGGGTAGGTCTAGACGTGGTAGGGGCAGGGCTCAAGGTTCGTTTAGGCCTAGATCAGACAGTTCACCTGCTCAGACTTCTGGTGAGGGCAGGGGTCAGTCCTTTCGTAAGCAGACCCAATGACCTGCCTTTTCAGCTGCCAGTGGATTCTCGTCTGGCAGCTCCTTTGGGAGGAAGACTGTCTCTTTTCAAAGAAAATTGGGATTTAGTCACTCAAGACAGATGGGTGCTGGATATCATTCATCACGGTTACAGATTTTATTTCCACACAATGCCCCCTTTCAAAGGCATGCCAGATGTTCCTCCTCCACAAAGAAAAGAGGCTCACAAGCAAGTTTCTCAGTTACTCCAGATAGGGGCCATTCAGCCAGTCCCTGTATCAGAAAGGGGCTTGGATTTTATTCTCGCCTGTTCCTAGTACCAAAGAAGGGGAACACGTGGAGACCAATTTTGGATTTATCTATCCTCAACACTTATCTGGACATTCCCAAGTTCAAGATGTTGACGTTACAACAACTGTTACCTCTGCTGGGCAAAGATCACTGGATGGTAACTTTGGATCTCAAGGAAGCTTACCTTCATGTGCCTATAAGGCTAGGTTGCAGAAAGTATCTGCGGTTTCGAACTGGAGATTTTCATTATCAGTTCTCTGCATTGCCCTTTGGCTTATCTACTGCGCCCAGAGTATTCACAAAGGTTCTGGCTCCAGTGATAGCTTACTTCAGGCTTCAAGGCATTCAAATCTATCCTTACTTGGACGACTGCCTGATTCTGGCTCAAGAAAAGGAAGACCTTCTACAGCATCTGGAATATGTCATAGCAGTGCTAAGATGCCTGGGGTATTCTGTGAACGAAATAAAGTCCAGTCTAGTACCCTCTCAAGACATGTGCTTTCTGGGTGTGAGACTGAATACAGCAGCTCAGATGGCCTTTTAACCCCGGACAAACAAAAGAGTCTGTCACTTTACTTCCATCAACTATCTCATCAGTCCGTGCTGACTGCAAGGACAGTCCTTCAAGCATTAGGGTTCATGGCATCTTGTATTCTGGTGCTTCCCAATGCCAAACTGCATATGAGGAAGCTGCAATGGTATCTCAAAATGTATGGACACAGCACTGCCAGGATTTGGACACTGTCATTCAAATAATACCTTGCCTTCAAAAGGAATTCTTGTGGTGGGCTCAGGAATGTCACCTAAACAAGGGACTCTCTGTGACCCGGCCAGAGGCGAGTCAGATTTTAACGACAGATGCCTCGGACACTGCTTGGGGAGCTCATCTAAATGGAAAGTGGATACAAGACAAGTGGCCTGCCAGACTACAGCATCTACATATCAACATGAAGGAGATGTTAGCAGTCCAGTTTGCATTGATGGCTTTCAAGGAGTTACTTCTTCCAGGGCAGGTGTTGATTCTAACAGACAACACAACTGTCATGTGGTACATCAACAAGCAAGGGGAACACATTCTTATCCTCTATGCAGGCAAGCAATGATTTTATGGGAGACTGCGTTAAGCCTGCAACTAACTCTTCAGGCAAGGTTTCTGCCAGGAGCACAGAACTCCCTAGCAGATGTGTTAAGCAGACAAATCATGGATCCCCACGAGTGGAAACTGGATCTTCATGTATTTCAGAAATTGACAGTGTCATGGGGAACTCCAGACATAGATCTGTTCGCTTCTCCACTAAACCACCAGCTGCCAAAGTATTGCACAAAGGGGTTTCATCACACGGCTTGGAAAGTGGATGCTCTGTCTTTCAGTTGGAAAAACCTTCATGTCTATGCCTTTCCACCTCTGCCTCTTCTTCCAAAGGTATTATTAAAGGTCAGACAAGACAGGCCAAGGATGATTTTGATAGCTCCAGATTGGCCTCGCAACACTGGTATCCACTACTACGGAGTCTGGTAAGGAAGCCTCCATGGCCTTTACCTCTGATTCCTCATCTGTTATCTCAGAAGGATGGTCATCTGCTCAATGTCAAGCTTCACTCTCTTCATCTAACAGCCTGGCATATTCTCTCTTGAAGCACAGCAGGTCTCAACTTCCTCAGCAAGTTTTAAATGTGATTATGGAAGCTAGAAGACCTAGTACAAGGAAGGTGTCACGCAGACAAATGGAAGAGATTTTTATTTTGGAGTACAGCAAAGAATTTGGAGATTTCTGAGCCTAATTTGAGTGTGGCTCTTCAATATCTTACTGAGTTATTGGACAAAGGTTTGTCCTTCTCTTCCATTAAGATTCATGCTGCAGCAATTTCAGCTCATTATGATTGTGACCCACCTTTGTTTTCGCATCCTTTGTTCAAGCAGTTTCTTAGAGGGGCAAAGAATATAAGACCCCACGTAGAGCTCCTACTCCTGCTTGGGATCTCAATTTTGTGTTGGAAAAACTTACTCTACAACCTTTTGAGCCTGCGGCTACTGCTGAGTTGAAATACTTGTCATGGAAGACTGCTTTTCTGTTGGCCATTACTTCTGCAAGAAGGGTGTCTGAGTTGCAGGCCCTTATGGCAGTAGAGCCTTTTTGATTTTCCATAAGGATAGGGTATCATTACGCACTAATCCTTCCTTTATGCCTAAAGTGGTTTCTAGTGTGGCTTTAAACCAAACTATTCATTTGCCTACTTTTTATGCAGATCCCCAAAATAAAGGGGAAAAGATTTTGCACACTTTAGATGTACACAGGCAATTGAGATATTATTTAAGCAGGACTAAGGATTTTAGGCAGTCTCAGCAGTTGTTTGTTTCTTTTGCCTTGAGTTCACAGGGCAAGCCTGTGTCAAAACAAACTATTTCCCGGTGGATTGGCTTTTGCATTGCATTTTGTTATTCCCATCATGGCAAGGAGATTCCAGCTGGGATTAGGCCTCATTCCACTAGGGCTACTGCCACTTCTACAGCATTTCTAAGGTGTGGCAACTAAGGATATTTTGGAAGCAGCTACTTGGAGTTCAGTGCATACTTTCTCTAAGCATTATCATCTTCCTATCTACTCTAAGTCTAGGGCTGGTTTTGCCACTGCTGTTTTGCAAGGCATGTTATCAGCTCCTACTTCCTTATAATTTGCCAGCCTCCCTTTCCTCTGCTTTGGGATTCTACCCAATAGTCAGGACTGCAGCAATGGAAGACGAAGAACATAGTACAGTTTTGTACCTACCATAAATGTAGATGTTCGAGGATTCCATTGCTGCAGTCCAATTTACCCTCCCTCCTTCCCCTCTGTGTTTAGGGGTGGTTGTGTAGGTGAGTTTACATGCTTATATTTTTGTATATATTGTTGTATATATTGTACATGTTTTTTGGTGCAGGTTGTTTTTGGGAATTGTCTTTTTGGGTCTTCTGACATCTGGGGCAAGAAAAGACTGAGGAAATGACGTCGGTCATGCGCATTAGTACCCTGACGTACTGACGTCAGTCTAAGGCGCCATGACCGACGTCAGCCTTATACTCTGGTATTCGGGCCGACTGGGACGCGGACTATACCCAATAGTCAGGACTGCAGCAATGGAATCCTCGAACATCTACATTTATGGTAGGTACAAAACTGTACTTTATAGATTAATATGCACCAAAACAAGCAGATATAAACATTTTTTCCCACAGGCCATCAAGTTTGTAAACAGTTAACTCAGCTCATTAGATCGGGGAATTCTTTTTCCCATGCATCCGAGGGTTCTGCAGTACTGTTTACATATTGTGAATAATTGTTTAAGAGTTTATTTCAGTGTTTCTTGCACTGAGTTGCACTTTCCACCTTGTATGTATATGTATATTTACTTTTTTGTTTTGTTCTTAATAGTTGCATATATGTCGTTTATCTTGTTCTTAATAATTGTATGTATGTCATTTATCTAATTCGTACTTGGAGAGTTGCTGAAACCAGAGTCAAATTCCTTGTATGCATGCATACTTGGTCAATAAATGTGGTTCTGATTCTTTTGATCCTGTCAGGTACAGTAGAGTCAATACAGTTGTTTAAGTGGTTATACAGGGTGTTTGTGTACTCTTCTGCATAGGAGCCATTGGTGGCTTATTTTGCAGGGGGTGTAAAACCTTTCAAACCATCTCTTGTAGGCTATACACCTGTAGAGGTTTCAGGTCTTATTTTTATTTGGAACAACACAGATTTATGGTCTGATCTTACTAGTGAGGGCAGAATACAGGGTGGTGCAGTGACCCCCATATTGGTGAGTACTAAGTCAAGAACATTTGAGCCCCTTGTGGGGGTGCAGACTAACTGTTCCAGGATATTTGTATTAAATTCCAGGAACCTCAGGGTGATCAGTCTTGAGGTATATTTGGATTTAATGAAGATGGATACACCACCACCTTTGGTTCTTCCATGCTCATTTTGAGGTCTGAATGTGTGGAAGGCATTGCTGCCTTGTATGGCCAGGGTACTCTCTGTGGCCTTGAAGCAAGTCTTGGTGACTGCACAAATGTCAGCATGTTCTAAGATGAGGAGAGCTTCTAGGGGAGTGCAGGTTCCTGTTTAGACGCCTAGCATTAAGCAGCATAACCTTGAGTTTTTCTGTAGTGGATTTATTTGCGTTGGGAGCTTTGTTGTTGTGGTATTGCCTAAAAAAGGTACTATGGGGGAGGCAAGCATTTTTGCCAGTATTCAAAATTTACAGGAGACAGGTGAAGACCATGTCTGGCAAAGCAGCATGGTCTGTCGACCATGTTTTCACAGGCTGACATACTGGATCCTCCTGGACTGACACCAGAAGCTAAGTCAATTTAGGAAATGGAAGTCGACTGATGCACCTCTTTTTGAAGACTTCTCATCTTTCTTGAGAGACAACTCATAAGGAAATTAAAATAAAATAACATAGGATTCATTAAAAGCCATTTGCAATGAATCCTTGGGAAAAGGTATTATCTCTGACTGATATTTTACAGATAGACTCTGACTCTCATCGATGAGAAATTGAAATCGTTCCTATATTTCTTTTATTTACAAATGTCATATTTGATTTATGTCAGCTTTGTACATATTGTATATAGTTTATTATTTTATTTAATAATCTTATCTCTCTTCTTCATTATGTTGTTATAATTATTATTCACCACTTTGTTAATTTAGAAAATAAAAAAAATTATTTGAGTTAAAAAAAAAAAAAAGAAATGAAACTAAGACAGTCATTGAAGTCAATCATTTTTTGTTTATATTGTGCTATCATCCTGGGTGAAGATAGAATGCTGCTTAGAGCTAGGGACACATAATCTGAAAATTCAGTCATGTCTCTTTTCATATTGTCCCAAGTCATTCACTCCAACATATACTATGACAGATTCATAACGGTAATTGTTGTTTAGTGACTTGAGTGCATGCATGATTTGTCGGATCCTGGCACCTGACAGGCAGCTGACCATGACCTTCTCCTTGTCCAGCCTAGTGAGGAGGACATCTGTGTGCTTCTGTATGGAATCCCCTGTGAACAGGACATTTGGTTTTGAGGTGTTCTGCCTTAGGGGCTTATTCACTGAGACACTGGCATGTGTGTTATGTGTAGTAGATTTTGGTCGTGCTCTAGTATGTGTGAGTTATTTGTGCTTGAGATGTCTCTGGTGTTTTGGCAGGCTGTTAGTGAGTACCTCTTTGTATGTGGATTTATGTTTTTTGCCTTTTTTTTTTTTGTGGGAAGAGAGGTGTGTGTGCTGACAAACCTGTCTGATGTCTTGTTTATTGTTACATGAGATGATTGATTCCAGTTTCATAGTATAGTTACATCTCTCACATATGTATTTGTTTGCTGTAGGAGCAGTTGGTTGTCAGTATACATGAGGCAATTACTGCCTTGCCTCAGGATGCCCATGTAAATCAGGTTGGTTGAGGAAATGTTGGGAAACTGTCCATTGTAGCAGGTAAAACGATAAGTACTCTTAGGGTTGGGCAAATTAGACCAGCTTTTGCTCTAGGGTTAGCAAGAGCACTTGTTCTATTGAGGATTAGGGATTAAAAAAGTGTGGCAGTGCTGCTCAGTGCTCAGCTGAGTTGCCCGCAGTGCAGCAGGGAAGCCTGGATGGTTCCACTGACTTTTCTCTTGGAAAAAGTTGTAGCTTGTAGTTTGCATCTATATGAGGCTTTCTATACAGGGCACTGCTAGGCCTCATTGCATGGTGCTCAGCTGTGCGCAAACATGAGGCTTAGATACAAGAAAATGTAAACGATTTTAAGACAGACTACAAAGCCCCACACAGAGCCTTATTCCAGCAATCTCCTACTCAGATGGGTCCTGAGGTACACACATCTGCCACAAGGGTGCAGGGAGGTCCTCTTAATGTAAGGTGGCTGGTTTTAGTGCTCAAGTGATACCAAAAAGTCTAGATTCAGTAAGTCTAAATCTAGCCTATGCTATTAAAGGCAGAAGTAGCAATGATACAAAGTGCAGAATGAAGCAGTCACAGCAGCAAAAAACAGTAAAAATGAAGCAGCAGTCAAATAAAATATGGTTCACAAAGAGCAATATAGGCATTAATTATACTTATTTTTAGAAGATTTCAGTAGATGCCTTGGGTGCAGGGAGGCTCTCTTAATATAAGATGGCTGTTTTTAGTGCTCAAGAGATACCCAAACAGTTTAGATTCAGCAAGTCTGAATCTAGCCTACGCTGTTTATGTTTTGTCAACTTTGCACTCTGTCAGTTAACAAAGGCCATTCTTTCCTGAATTCTACCCTAACTTCAAATGATAATCTTTCTCTACTGCTTCAAGATATTTTCTTTTTTAAACAATAACATCTTTATAAAAGAAAATAAACCATCTTTATATATTTTCAGTAACAAACAATACATCGCCTATGATCTTCTACACAGTCATTGTCAATCATACATTAAATAGCTCTTTCAATTCCTGCCTTCCCTTAAACCTTAGTCTTCTTCCAAAACATTATTCTGCAATGTATTATTCCCACAATTCCCATTTATCTATGTAATTTGCTAATACCCTTTTCTAAAGATCCCACTTCCAGTTCACTTATCTCTTTTATCATATTCACTACTTCTAATACGGTTAGTTTACACTTTCATTTCCATTTTCTAGTTATTGATTTTTTTTTGGCAGCCACCAGAATTAAACTCAACAAGGCATTATTGTGTGTAGGCAATTCAGATCTTGTATCATAGCTCAAAAAATCATTACCTTAATTACACCAATTTGCTCACCCAGTATTTGTGACAGAGTAGTCTGCAGGGAATATGTTGTCTGTCAACTCATTGCACTCCCAAAAATATGTTCCAAATTACCTCTTTCTTGCCCATCACACTTCCAACATTTGGAATCTACCTGAGGAAAAATTCTTTGGAGTCCGCTTGGGGAATAAAATACCTATGCAAACACTTCCAAACAAAATCCTAAGTCTTCTAGACTTTATTGCATGTTTGGGAGCCATAGATATATCTTCCCATTTTATCTTTTCTTTTTGCTAAAGGTTTTTATTAAAATTTTAAATAAATGACATAGAAATACATAATTAGAAATTACATATGCAGAAAACAGATATAAACAATTGTAAACAAAGAACTAAAAAAAAACTATTTACAAGGTGTGTGCCAATTAATCCAATAAAACAGATCAATTATACAACAACTTTCTAAAAAAAAATAAACTTACTGTCTTTTTGTTCAGTAGTCTCTTGAGTTTCATCCACACATTTAATGCAGAATTCTGTCTAGTGGTTCTTTCTTTGATTGTTAAAATCTCCATCTGACAAGTTTCAGCTGCAGTGTTATACAATTCTTTCGGTGTTGGGCTTGTATTACTTTTCCAATTTCTTATCACTTTTTTTGCAATTGTTAAGAGGGACCAAAGAAGAGGGAAATCAATTTTCTTAACACATAAAGGAATAGGGGTATGAAACAAGATTAATGAGTTGTTTAAATGAAAGTTATCATTAAAAAGAGCCAGTAAGAAATAATTAACATTATTCCAGAAAGGTTTAATTACATTACAGTCACAAATTAGATGTTGCCAATTAACTATATCTAGACCACGTCTCCAGTAGCCATTTTTTTTCCTAGTTATTATTTCCACGTTGTGCAGTGTAATCAAGGCTTTATGCATGAACGTCCAAGATAATAACTTCCATCTTACTGATCTCGTGGTTTGAAAAGAAGATGCAAGAATTATTTTTTTTTTTCTCAGATTCACTTGGAAAATAGTCATTTATTGTTATGAAATAATCCCAATAATTATCTTGGCAAAATCTGTTTAGTTTTGATAATTTTATAAATTCTAGATAAATAATTTCTCTCAGGAGGATTATGGTGAATTGATATCAAATATTCTATAAGCTTTGGGATCTCCTTTTTAATAGAAACTTGCATCAAGGATATTCTTCTTTCTATAGCAAATCTGCAGTTTTGTAAATCTATCCAGAACTCTCTATTTAAGTTGAATGTATTTAATATATAATTAAGAAAGTAAATATTTTCTTTTCCATTAGTTGAAACCAAAATATTAATTGTTTTTCTTTAAATTTGTCCATTGAGAATGTGTTGATATTATTTTTGTGTCTATGCAATGAGAAAGATTAAAAAAGTCCAAGCCCTGTATTCAGGTTCCCTATAAACAAGATTTTTAAAACTAGTGAGTATCATTGTAATACAATAAATTTGTTGTTATATTTTGAAATCCTAAAAAATGCACCTTTAATAACCAAATAAAAGTATTATTATTTATTTTATTATAAGAATTTAATTTATTTGACTGTTTACCGAACTCAGATATATGCAAAAATCATTTAATTGAAATGTTTTGTTTGGCCAGCACCAGTCCCCTAGTGTGCTACCTTACTTCCATTACCACATAAGGAAAACTAATACTGAACCTTACTACAAGTTTAATTGTAACTATGATATAAACCTAAATGTGCTAGGAAGTAATAAAAATAAAATAGATGTCTTAATGCACCATAGTGACTACAAATGTGAAACATGTACATCACGTTATACTTTCAGCAAAATAGCAACTGCTCTTAAAAACTGGTCAACACTGTAATCAGATTTGTTATTTAGTACTTGTTGAAGCCGCTGATACTGAAGCACTCTTCTACGCTGTTTAGGAGAAGGAGGAGATGCAGATTGCAGTCTAAGTCTAGTGTCATCAACTTTATTTTGCTCTTGCACCAGAACAGCTAACACAGACGGAATATCACATATTCACCGTCCAAGTAAATAATTAATTCATCTGTGCCAGCCTTCTACATGATTTTGTGTTTGAGGTAGATGCATCTGGTTTAATCGTGACACGTTCCAAAATTCTATAGGGAACATATCAGGAAATCTAGTGCAAGAACTGAGTCTAGTTTGTTGTTTCCGAGGTCTACCCATGACACATATTTCAGAAAAATATGCCAATAAATCTTTACCCTCCATAGGAAACACTTTACACATGTTAGAAAATGCTGGTAACACTTCACTTTCTGGCTCTTTTCCACTATACCTGTAGGGAAGTCTAAATCATAGCACATTTTTCCAGAAAACCTGATCGATAGCTATAGGGAGTCATAACAGGCTAACTGGCAACAACTGGAAGCTTCTAAGGTCAAACAGTAAACCTGCTTTGCTTTCATGTTAGCACTTTTTATTCACAAATCTCATGATGTTTGAAGCATGATCCCTACAGCTAGCATTACTCCCTTTATCCATTCTGCCATTTCTCTTGCTCCTACCATCTACTGAATATAAAGACAACATCTACATGCTCTTTCTCTGTTGATCTTGGTTTCATATTGTAATTACTTTTTTAATAATGATAAGCAGTAAAGGCAGTTTCACTACTTCCATTTAGGCAAATTTTGCTTTAAACTATAAGATGTACTTACAAATAAACTTACCCCACTCTGGAATTATAGATAAGCTCACTAAACTAGGTATAAATCCCTATGTCACAAGATGGGTTGACAACTGGCTCACGGACAGAACCCACACTGTGAAAGTAGCAGACTCCAAATCCAACTTCAGACCAGTGACAAGTGGAGTACCACAGGGTTCAATCCTAGGTCGTCTCCTGATTGGTATCTACTTCTCTGAAGTAGAAGCTAACACAGACGGTCTTTGGCTAACAAAGTTTGCAGATGACTGCAAACTAGGAGCCATAATTGAAATTCCTAACGATGTGGACATACTACAAAAGGACCTCACTGAACAGATGCCTGGTGTCAAAACCATGGCCTGAAGCTCAATGCCAAAAAGTGTATTGTCATCCCCTTTGGTAAAAACTCTGTACCCATGAACTACCACATAGCTGGTAGTCTACTTAATGCCGAAAATATAAGAGACCTTGGGACACAGGTGGACATTGCCACAGTGGTCAGGAAATCCTTCTACGTGGCTCACCTCATCACAAAAGGTTTCTCATCCAGAAAAAAAGAGGTCATTGTTCCCCTCTGCTCATCACTCATTAGACCCATTATAGAGTACAATGCCCCTTTTGGTATGTACCTCACAAGACATCTACAACAACTGGAAAGGCCACAGAAATACCTCACAAAGAGGATTACTGGCCTCAAACAGATGCCCTACGCAGACCGTCTCAAAAAACTCCAGCTTTACTCTGTCGCATATCGCCTACTCAGAGGCTATCTCTGCCTAACATACAAAGCTATGTCAAACCCAGAGCTGTTGGACATGCTCCACTTAAAGGAAATTCCAATCGCTCCGAGCTACACACTCTAGGGACCTAAACCTTGTTACCACAATAAACAGAACATGCTGGAGGGATAGATTCCTGTCCCAGAGACTTCTCATACTCTGGAAAAGACTACCTATCTATGTCAAACAATGCTCCTCATTAGCAATCTTCAAGAAAAATCTTGATGATTGGATGGGAAATAGGAAATTCACCCCCAGGGATCACTTCTGTGGCTCTGCTCGACAGGGGCACAGGAAAATAATTTTCTTGTGTGACGAATGCCAGGGTACATTTTTGGCTAGGCTTATATAGGCCCTAGGGCCAGTAGCCTAGTACCTACCTACCTATGAACTTTCTTCAAGAAAGGCCAAACCAATCAACCTTTTCACAGACCTTTGAAAGCTAACAGATTTGACATACATTATAGCTAGTGCTGAACTCTGCAATTTCCTTGATATGGCTTGAGCGAAATGGAATGAGCAGCTCTTAGGTACAACATCTGGAAAGTTATTTTTGACACTTCTAATGGCTGCCATTTTGAAGTCTGACAGAATAAATTTAGCAGAGATATGTAAGTCAGCATTAGAAAGCAATTGGAAAACACACTCCCACATAAGATTGTAACATTTGTAAGATTGCTTAGTCATTAAACAAAATACTAGTGGTATACAATTTGTTCTACCAGCTACAGTAATTAATCCATGTATGCTATATAATTGCCTACACAATTGCCCACTTGTTAAGAAAACCCCGAGCATTAATCACATTATAGATGTGCTCAAGTCTTTCAAATTTTGCAATGTGGAAAACACTAATACACGACTATTGTTTGGTATATCAACCATTCTCTTCTGCAAAAACATACCTTCTTTCAGTGCATATGCACTGGGGTTTACACTATCAAGTGTTGTTGAAACAAGGGTATACTTCACAAGCTTACTGCATCAAACCTTGTTAACCTGCTGAAGCATAGTTGTCCGACTAGGTAAACAAACTGAACAATCTGTAGAAGTTGTTGCTATAATATCAAATATCAATGCCGGTGTATTTCTGCATGTACGGGTACACTGCTATATATCTCTTTATCTCTTTATCTCTATAGCATCAGATGCATGGTGACGTGCTGTAGATTTCAACAACAATTCACCATACAACTCATGAGTAGTAATGGCTCGACCCTTACATCGTTCTTTCAATTTTAGTTTCCAAAACAAGTAATTTTTGTTTTTCTAAACCTCTAGGTTGTACAAATAGCCCTCTATTTCAACATATCCTTCCCTTTCTGTGACTTTACACAATTATACTATTCACCTACAACACCAGGGGAATACTGAGTGTTGCCTGCAGTAGCGTAGATTAGCCAATGTGAATCACAACAAGCCAACCTTTTCCTTTCATTTATTAACATAATTACTAAGTAGGTGATAGTTTAATTTAATCATTTAATTTTATATTTTAAAAATGACTACCTTTTGAAACACTTGTTCATTTACACATAGATTGCTGTCCGTACTGTTACATTAGCTTGCTTGTAACCTTGCTAGACATTATTACATCACTATTTGCATTTATTTCAAAAGGCCAGCTATTGCTATTCAGAACTCATTATTTCGATATTTAGAGCGTTTGAATATATAGCGTTTCAACTGGACACTGTCGATCATAGCACACTCAAGATTCTAAAGGTTAGTTTACTTAATATAGACCCAGTAGGGAGAGGGGACAGCCTTGTTTCGTACCCTTGGTAACTGGAATTGATTGTGAAATATATGAGCCTATTTTTATGTAGGCCAAAGAGTTCTCATGTAAGTTAGTTATGAGTTGTTGGAAGTCTATTGGAAAATTACATTCCTATAATACTAGTAAGAGGTAGTCCCAGTTGACTATATCAAATGCACTATTAATTTCTAAACTTACCAATGTTAGGTCTATTTTTATTTTGTTGGCATAATAAATTATTGTTAGGATTCTTTTGATATTATCAAATGTAGTCCTGTTTTTAGCAAAGCCAGTCTGATCTTTATTAATTAAATGTGGTAGAAATTGTTGGAGTCTATTAGCTAAGATGGACACAAGTAATTTATAATGAACATTTAATAATTATATAGGTCTATAAGGTATGCATTCTGCTGGGTCTTTATCAGATTTCAAAAATGGGGAGACTATTGTATACTTCCACGAAGGGAGAATCATCATTAAGTTTTTAACTGATTGAAATGTATGTAATAAGATTTTCAAAACATTTTTATGTATGTAATAAGATTTTCAAAACATTTTTAGGCATCAGTTTATATAGTTCTAATGTCATCCCATCATTATGCTTTATTGGTTTTTAGTTTATGTATTTGGGTTGTAAGTTCCATCATAGTTATGGGTTTAATTATTTCTAGATGTGGTTCTGTCAGTCTATAGTTGGTATATTTGTTAATACATTTTTTATTTCTTCTTTCAAGTCCATTTTTGGATCAAATCGATTAATTTTAATATGTGGTCTGAACTCGAGTATGTCTTATTGCAGTAACTTTTTTCTTTTCATTCTCAGTATACTTTTCCTTTATATAATTTGAATTAGTTATCATTTTTGTTCTAGATGCTATTCTACTTAGATTTTTTGGGTTTATTGAATGATTAGTTAATTTTATTTTGCCCATATTTATTTTGATTTTATGGTTTAGAATTTCTAAATATTTATTTTGTAAATCATTTATTGTTTGTAATGACATTTTATTATTATTATTATTATTTATTATTTTTTTTTTTTTGGTGTTCAAGTTTTAATTTATCAATTTTCTCTTGCAGTTCTTTTAAGTCTTTATCCCACTGTTTTCTTTTTTTGTGAATACCAATTTATGATTCTCCCATAAAGACAAGATTTGAGAGCGTCCCAAATATATGCTATTGATATGTCTTTTGTATTATTGAACTCTAAGTATATTTATATCTCTTTATCAAAAACCTCTTTGAAATCCTTCATGTTCGTGATATATGCCAGTATTCTTTTGAAATGTGTATAATTATATGTCGGAGAAAGATTGAATAAAATGGCATTATGATCTGAAATTGGGCATGAAGTTATTTTAATTTTATCTAAATATGTGACTAAATCTTTAGCAATAAGAACTCCATCAATCAGTGACTGCGTACCAAATCTATTTGAGAGTAAAGTGAAGAGAATGTTTACTAAAAATTCCTTAGAGTCTTTAATGTTAAGTATATTTATAAACTTTTTAAATGCTTTTGCAGGTGCTGATATTTTGTGTTTTCCCTTTGTATTAACTGATATTTTGTGTTTCCCCTTTGTATTAGTATCATCTTTGTTTAGTATACAATTAAAATCTCCAGCTATAATTAAAGAACCCTTGTGTTGAAGTATCTGGTCTAAATGGTTTCTGGCTGTTTTAACTCCTAAAGCAGGGATCCAGTATATATTTACTAATGAATGTATTTTCTTATTAATTAAGATGTTAATCAAACCAGACATGCCCTTATCATCATTATAAGTACTTAATATATGTGTTATAGGTAATGTATTTTTCTACAAAATAACTACTCCTTTTCTTTTTGGTTGAATTGAGAGTCAGCTATTACTGTATATTGTTTATTATTGATCCTATCTAAATCTTTTGTTAAAACCTGTTTCCTGATTGAAAACAACCTGTGGAGGCAATAGGTTTAAACATTTATAAAAAACTAGCTGTTTTACAACCATTATTCAGCTCATTTATATTTATTGATAGACACTTTAAGATAACGATTTATTGGAGACTGTTAAATCATGTACGTTTTGTGTTTTATTTTTGATTTGAATGATAAGTAATTCTAAAAAAACACTAGAAGTAAACATGTAAGTTATTAATGAAAAAGAACATTTTTTAAAGTTAATGTTAGATGAAAGAGATTTATCTGTAGACACCAACGTAAGAACACTTAAAACAAGTACTATATTACATAATAAATTTCTAACCCATCTATCCCTCATGGAGTATACAACTCCAGACTTAGACAATATATCCATCTAAGTCTTACTATCTAGCTAAGAAACAGAATAAGTTCATCTCTGCCATTCAAAGCCTAAGTTTTGTGTAAATGTTTCATTCAAAGTCGTATTTAAAGATGTTTTGATTATGGTTAATTAGCTCTCCTGTAAGTTTTCCCCCCACTATTATACATTAAGACTCTATGAAATTATGTCAATTGTCTCTGATTATTAATCTTAATTGATTTTATTGTCCATGAAAATTATTTAATAGTTACAGCAACATAAGACTTGACAATATTAATAGAATGTTCCATACCATTAGACAGTTTATATGATGCCAGTTATAAAATTTTGTAGTCCTCTTAACTTCTATTATCAAGTAGTTAGGGTAGTTAAATTTGTTAAAATCAGAATTCCCTGGTTCATATTTTATGTCAGTTTCAACAAATATTAAAATGTCAGTTAATGTCTAATAATGTTTATAGTGCTATTCACTGCAAGACAGCACTTGCATTTCATTACTCATTTTGATTTCAATTATACCAAACTGAGCTGTTAAAGGTTACAGAAGCAATATTGCTATATATTATTATTTAAGGCAATATTTCAGTAAATACTTCTGTGTGATCCTCACTCATCTTGTTGTATCTTCGTGAGCAGTTACTGACTAGATCTAATGAAATTATCTCAGCAATATCAATTTCAAGTAAAACTGTGTGCTAATGTAGTAAATGAAATGCAACATAACTTAGATCTATAGAGTTATACAGTCATATCAATAGCAAAGTTATTATTTGTCCACATCAGAAAGTAACAGTAGGTTTGTTTATGAAATTGTGAGTATTCTACATAGGATTTAACATGTATGAAATTTTTCTTAATAAAATTTGTGTCAAAATAAAAACAGAATATTCAAAATGCTTTATTTTGCCCATGACACCTATTGATTTTATATACCATATATTATTAATCAATGTAAAGAAGTTATCCAGCAGGGACATTTCTAATCCTGACTACTTTAAAAGTATGATCTCTAAAGTCAAGAATAAACTTTAGACTGGGTTTACAAATGCATTAATGAAAAGATTTACTGTTGCATTAAAATAGTACTTAATTAAAGTGTAGTATATATGTTTTGACACTATATAAGATCATCCAGTCTATCATATTACATAACTGTTTTCTGCATTTTTCAAGTGGCATCATCTTGAATAATAAATAGTTGGTTTAAATTAAATGAGTAGAATATCAGTAGCAAGTGTTTTTTATTATTTAATTCTCATCATTAAAATAAAGGCTAGAGAAACCTATATGCCGTTATTACATGTAGTCATATTGTACAGTTTTCACAAAGCATGACCAGGTCTGTAGTACATTATTTTCTGTTATGAAACTATGTAATATTGGTATGTTTAATGCTGTCATTACGGTTAAGCAAGCCCAGTGTAATCAAACAGTTTTACCAAAAGGAATACCTACAAGTATTACAATATTCCTTTTCAAATAATACTGTGAAATAATGTTTTTTCTAAATAGATTTGAGTCAACAGGAACAAGATACAAGTGAACAGTGCACACACACATATACTCTCTCATACACATACACACATTCTCATAGTGCGTGTAATGTCCACTGATCAAGCACATTTGTGCCTCTGTAAGCATGGCAACAACAGCAAATAAAATGAAACGCTAAAATTATTTAAAATACAGAATGGGTTCTTTGTATAGTTCAAAAGCACTGTATGTATTTTATCCCTTCTTTTCTTATTCCTTCCCCTTCTTCCTTCTTTAAATAGAAAGTTTCCTGCACTTGCAGGAAGATTCTGTTGCAAATTAAATAAAAGTGTATGTTTCAACAGTTTTCTTTAGAAAGTTTAAATTGTCACTGGCTTTAGATGTAGATTATTTCAAGTTCTTAACAAACATTATGGCTCTGTCCAACAAGTACATAGTAGATAGTTTGGCCCTGGATGATAACATAGATACTGCGATGCAAAGTTCCTAACTTACATTAATTTTTGGTATTTTTAATAAGTAAGCTAGGCCACTTCAATTACAACTGAGTAACCTCAAATTCCTTAGATTTTAAAACAAATGGCTGTGTGGATTGTAATTCAAAACATTATGTAATAAATTAGCAACTTCTCTGGGACAGATATGTATGCGAGAGATTCGGAGTGCAGTCCACATTAATTTATGATGAGTACAGTAGCTATTATGTAAAATCAAACACTGAGGTAATAACATTTAGGAAATAAAAAAAAAAAACTTGAAAACATTGATGTAAATTGTATCCTAGTCGATACTTTTGTCTATTGCTTCTGAATATTTAGACTAATATTTGAAAATGTGTTTTTATTAAATGGATGCTTGATGCCATTTTCCATTCAAAAATGTTTCCCAGTCTTGTTGCTTTTTTAATTGGATGCTGTGCTAATAAAGAATGCCATCACATGAAGCTCTTTACAGAGTTTATTCTGTGTATTGTGTACTTCACACACATGAATACTTAGTGCTACCATGTCATCAGCTGTCAACATTCTTTTATCCTTTAGACTTAACCCATATCTCTTCCTGTTCTGAATCTGCTAGTATTAGCATATTAAAACTGTCACCTCAAGCACAGCATTTCATTATTTTAATTCCCTTTCCGTCAGTTAGAGTCTGCTGAATTCCTTGAATGTAAGTCAGTTCTGTCTACCCAACTGCCAGGTTTTAAACTATGGCATCTTATATTTCAAGACGGTGCATTTGTTTCAATAAAGCATATTTGTTAATAGTTTTAAAATGTGAAGCCATAAGTATATATCTTTTTTCTCTCCTCTTCCCCTTTTCTTTCCGAGCAAAATGATTCTACAGTTTGTAAATATTAACTGGATTCAGATTGTAAAATGATACATACTAAACTCAGGGTGAGTTTGTCCATCCTTATATAAAATGCACTCTGAATTCAATGTCCAGATTCACTGCAACAGTTCAAATGTCCTAGGATTTACTAGTTACCTTGGTGCTACAGAAGCCAATAGGATGCGAGTTTAGCATATGTCAGTAATATTGCATAAGTGTGGCCTGTTCTTGACTCTGACAGGCAATGTCCATGCACTGTAGTAGCCAGATATAGGCATATTTATGAAGCATGCACATTCTGCTGTGCTGCCATTGCCTACCCTGCTGCTACTTTACTTATGCCACGTATGTAATGAATGCACTTAAGACCAGTCAAAAATGCAGCCACTTATTTGTGCTTAAGTATGCCAAGTTTGCCTTCCCATCTCACCTAAACACATTACAATGATGAGCTTACAGTTTAAATATCAGTAATGTGTGCTATTTTGTCGCCTGGCCACGCCCCTTATAGAGTGTAACCAGGGAAACACTTATTTAGAAAATAAAATCCCTCAGATCTTCCCCTGAAGGTGGGAAAATATATAGAATAATTACAGCGGTTTGAGCTGAGAGAGAAATTTTACATCTATTTCAAAACAGCTCATGTCACTAAGTACTTAACTACCAAAAGACACTTCAGTTTCATCACGATTCTTGTATAATTCTCAAAGACCCATCACTACATCAGGCCAACATAAGTCAAACCTGAAATGCCTCCCAAAACAATAAAAATAAATCATATAACTTAAGGAAAAAATATCCATTTACCACTGCAACAGAGCTACCTGTAAAGTTATAAAAGACAGAGCCACATTCCCAATGCACCAACGATTCACCACACCATCCCTAAAATGATCAAACAAAACCAGCAGATACAAGCACACCAGGTACACTGCATCCAACCACACCAGTGCCAAAAAAGGGATTGTAAACAAACAATGAATGTGTAAGGAAGCCAGGGAAATCCACCCAAATAACAAAAGTAGACAAAAGGCCAACATAAAGAAACAGAGAATCATATTTACAGCAAAATAGCGTACTTTATCCAGGTACGCACTCTGGGTGCTTGAAACAGCTGTGTCGCTCAACTATTCAGCTAATCAAGTGTCAGACAGCAACCTGAAAACCCTTGACAGGACAATCTAATCACAGCTTAAAGGGACATCACAACCATCACTAACAATGTAAAATTAAACTGGAAATAGGCTGCAATATTAATTGTGTCATGCCTTGTTACCCAGAAGATACTTTTTAAGAAAACAAAATGAGGCAATGTCACATAAAAATCCACAAAACAAAGTGGCATCTAAACCCTTACCATACCCACATATCATTATTGTAATATAATGCAGCTAAAATGGATTAAAAGGTCTATCCATAGTTATAAACGCTATATTGGATTTATATTAACTATGTAAATTAATGGTGAAATATTATTCAAGGAGACATTATATATATATATATAAAAGAAGAAAGACACTAAGATAGTTACTGAAGCAATAATCAGTGTAGTATAGCAAACAGCCTAATAAAGTAAACTCAAAACCTTAGCTAGATAATATGTAAAGCTGTAATATGCTAAAATAGTGATATAGTTAAATAAATAAGTAAACTAAAATTTATGTATTTACCTCATTGTAGCTGTAAAATGATTTGTCACATTTGAATTGAAATATGTAGATATAAAATAGTGAAGGAAGAAAGGATATAAAGTAAAAAAATCGCAGTAACTATATAAGAAAGACTAAACATTATAAGAATATTTCTTGCAGATTTATAGTGAGTGCTTAGATAAATTAAAAAGTCACTTTTCTTTCAACTTTTTCTTTTCCTGTGTCTTCCAACCATTTCTCTCAACCAATCTTTTCAGTGTACTGTTGCTCCAATCCATTTCTTCAGTTTGATCTGTTATCTTTTTTTTTTAAGAAAGAAAGGGCAGTGTCTACGTCTTCAAACATTTTAGATGTTATGTTGTCCTATCATGCCTTCATTCTTGATGGTTGGGTTCGGAACCAAGCATCGGTTCTGACTCGGCCACATACTAAAGCTTGAGAGCTTTCACTGGCTCGAGGCAACACATTATCCCAAGATGCCTAGCGACAGTTACCCAGATCTCATTTGCCACTTGCTGCTTCGGGGTTGCTTTTTCACTGGCTCAGGCTAAGTTCTTTCATACTTTGCTTTTCGTGTGATTTTTAGTAGTTAAATCTTTGATAATTTAACTTCTTTAAATAGCTTACTCTTTTGGGTACCTTTTAAGCATGGTTGTAGGTTCTTTCACTGTGTTTTTGCTGCTTTGGTGTGGGCCATCGTTCTTTCAGGCCCTTCCTCTATCCCGGCTGAAATTTAGCTTCTTCTTAAACAAATCTGTTTAAGTTAGAGGATTCGTTTTTGCCCCCCTTTTGCTTAGCCCATTTTTAATTAGAGGGCTCTCCTTTCCTCTTATTTCCTTAAACTTTGAAGGTTTCGCCGTTTAAGTTAGAGGTGTCTCCTCAGGTTAGAGGACTCTGTTGTTTAACTTGGAAACCTCTCTCTAATCCTCTCTTTTTTTTCTTTGTAAAAAAAAAAAAAAAATTTGGTCTTTTTCTCTTCTGGTGTTGGTTTTGTTTATTGAGTTAGACTATACTTTATAGTGTGTCTTTTTTTTGTACTGGTTGTTACTAATTACCAGGATGTCTAAAGATCCTAGTAAAGAGACTAGACAGTCCAGTTTTAAAAAGTGTGATTCTTGCAAACAAAAAATGTCTATAACAGATGGATACACTAGCTGTCTTTATTGTTTGGGGGCCATTCACCTGCAGGATTCCTGCTCTGTTTGCCATGGCTTTAGTTCAAGGGTCCTGCAGGAGCAGAAAAACAAATTAATAGTCAGGGGGCTTATTAAAAGGGTCTTTTGAAATGGCTATTGAAGGAAATCAGGCCTCCAAATCTTCTGGCAATTCCTCAAAAACATCAGCTTCTTCGGCACCGGTTTCTGAGCCGATGATGAGACAAGAGAAACAGGTTACTTTGGATCTGAAGTCTGTTGGTTCCGAGAAAGTTAAGTCTCCATCAGTTCCACCTGAGTTATTGGAACCATCTTAGAGCCAAAAAAGGAGCCGGTCTCCGTCCTTGGAATCGGTCCGTTTGGTGCCACAATCTTCTCTGCAGCAATTGGTGGTGGGTAGCCATCCACCCATTCCTCTTGGTCATCCAGGAGCCTATCGGACGATGATGTGGAGCGGGTGGTTAGGAAGTTGTTTTGGATACTGGCTGTAGCAAAAATTCTCTCGAGCCCAGCCCAGAAGGAGGTGGAGCCAAAACATTTGGAGCCAGAGTGCCTGGAGATCCTTGTGGTGGAACCTTTGGACCTGAAAACCATTCCTGGAGTCTCGGTTCCAGCCTCCACTACAATCTCGTCGATGATGTCTTCCATCGAGGGATCTGGGAGCTGACACTCCCTCATCGATTCCGGGGGAGAGAGTCAAATCAGACCCTTGACCGATCTGACTTTTCCACTCGGGGCTTCGCCGCAGGTGAGTTTGGTGCCCACATCAACCTCGGAGCCATCATCCTTGGGGTGGGGGAGGTCTCCCGGTTCCTCAGAGCTGGAGGCTCCCTCGGGCTAGGATCATGGTGTCTTTGAGGTGATGAGGAGTGTGCTCTCACCTGAGACTGCTCCACCCTCTGCTTTAGCTACTCTTCCCCTGAGAGGGCCAGTGCCAACCTCAACACCATCCCTCCAGCCCAAGAGTAGAGAGCCTATGCCCCAGGACACCCCAATGGGTGAGACACGCTCCTCTGAAACCTTCCCAGAGTATCCCTCTGAGGAGGTCCTTTGGAAGAGAACCTGTAAGGGGAAACACCTAGATTCCCCTGAGTCTGTCATGTCGGATATGGACTTAGAGGATTCAGAATGGTTCCCACGGTCACCCTCTGAGGATGTCTCCTTTTCAGACTTCTTAGAGATCCTGAAGCAGAGAGGTGGCTAGAAGACCCTCTCACCTTCTGAAGATGAGTCTGTATACCTGGAGGCATTCGGCTCCCGACCCTCCACCTCTTGGGTGTCTCCACCTTTCGACCAACTCCTTGGCATAGTCAGTCGAAAGGTGTGGGGCTCTCCAGAATCTGTGGAACCTGTTTTGAGGAAGCCCAACAAGTTTATTATTGCCCTGGGTGATGAACAATTCTTGACAAAAGGTGTCCCAGTAGATGCTATGGTGGTGGCAGTGGTTACCAAGAAGGAATTAGCTGAAACTTCTTTATCTGTCCATCTGCTGAATAAGGAGTCTCGAACGATGGACAGATATGGGAAGCATATGTTCTCTTCAGCAGCCTTTAATCTTAGGTCGCTGAATTATTTATCCCATTTTACCCAACTTCAAAGGGATCTCCTGAAAGAGCTAGGAGATACCTCCAGGGTGCTACAGCTGCAGGGGTGCCGGACAAGGTAAACTCTCAGCTTGAGACTCTAAATGCCATAGTAAACTCCTCCATGTGCCTCATCTTCTACACAGCCAATGAAGTGAGTAGGGCAGCAGGCACAGGAGGCATTCCTGGATGCGCCTTTGCGAGTTTGCTGAATCCTTTAAGTTTTCCTGTATAGATGCCCCTTTTGAAGGCTCGTCTTTGTTCGAGCCCAAGTTTAAAGAGACTCTTATCAGGTGTGAACAAGATGGCAAAACTCTGTCTGCCATGGGAGTATGTTTTTCCGTCCCAACCAGGCCTTATTCCAAAGGCCAGAAGGGTGGAAAAATGTGGTTTCAGAAATCCCAAAGCGCTTCACCAGACGCACATGGTGAATTTTCCCACAGTGGCAGAGGGGGAAATAATAATGGCACACGCTGCGGTCACAGCAGAGTGGGTCTGCAGAGCCAGGGAGACAGAGATAAATTCTCTGGCAGGCCCTTCCAGTGCTCCTGGAAGGAGGCCTGCCTGTCCACCTCTAGTGCCAGTCGGGGGCAGATTATCACTGTACCCAAAAGCCTGGCTCAACATTACTCAAGACAACTGGGAAGGGTTGATTATATCCAGGGGATAGATACAAGATACCCTTCTCTTCTCCACTCCCTCCATCAAGATCAATCCCAGACATCCCACCTGGTCAAAGGGATCAAGCAATCTGAGAAATCCAAAGGTTGCTAGAAAAAAAGAGTCATCCAGGAAGTCCCCCGCAGACCAAATTGGATCCGGAATTTATTCAAGGTTCTTTTTAGTTCCAAAGAAGACAGGGGACTAAAGGCCAATCTTGGATCTCAGCAAACTGGAGAAGTCCTTAAAAAAAGTAAAGTTCTGGATGGTGACACCGCAGTCTATACTGCCTTTTCTGGGACAAGACAATTGGATGTGCTCCATAGATCTTCAGGATGTGTACTACCATATAAAGATGGACAGGCAATCCAGGAGATATCTATGCTTCTGGCTGGGAGCCAGTCATTATCAATTCAGAGCTCTGCCCTTAGCTCTCACTACATCCCCTAGAGTGTTTACCAAATGCATGGCAGTAGTCACAGCTCACCTGAGGTGTCTAAGATTCTGGGTGTTTCTGTACTTAGATCACTGGCTCTTGACCGCCACCACCAAGCATCTACTGACCAAGACAAGGGACACCAGCATTCATCTCTGCTTAG
The DNA here is from genome assembly GCF_019279795.1 of Protopterus annectens. Classification (NCBI taxonomy): domain Eukaryota; kingdom Metazoa; phylum Chordata; order Ceratodontiformes; family Protopteridae; genus Protopterus; species Protopterus annectens. The sequence goes on from NC_056736.1 coordinate 393,086,279, forward strand.
AGCTAGTCATTACCATAAATTTTGAAAAATCTGCCTTGCTGCCTTCACAGCATATTACCTTTATAGGGGCAGACTTAAGCACAAAAGGCATGGTAGCAAAAAGAGTACTAACGCTACGCCATCAGGTGTTAGTCTTTCTCATGAAGAAGAAAGTACAGGCAAAGTTTGTCCTCAAGGTTCTGAGTTCAGTGGCAGCGGCAATAACATTAGTACCACTAGTGCATCTACCTATGAGAATATTACAGTGGCTACTCTTTGCTCAGTGGTCCATGCAGGAGTTACCCATGTCACACAAGATCCTCATTACAGACACCTGCAAGAGGGACCTATGTTGGTGGCTTTGGTCCACGTAGGTAACAATAGGCAGACCATTTGTTCTTCCCCAACCAGTAGCTACAGTAACCACAGATGCTTCCCAGATAGGGTGGGGGGGGGGGCATTTAGTGGGACAGACTGTCCAAGGGGCTTGGCAGGAACACAAGTATTATTTACACATCAATGTCCTAGAGATGAGAGCGGTGTTTCCGGCATTGCAAGCATTCTAGAGCTTCCTTCCAATAGGTATGATTGTGATTCAAACAGACAATATGTCCGTGGTCTGGTACATCAACAAACAAGGTGGAACCAGATCCTACCCTCTCTGTCGAGAGGCTCAAAGAGTATGGGAATGGGCGATATCTTCTCAACGTTTTCTGGTTGCAACGCGCATCCCGGGGAAATCCAGCGTGATAGTGGACAGGCTAAACATGATAATTCTTATGCCTCATGACTGGTCCCTCAAACAGGAAATCGTGAACCACATTTTTCACAAGTGGGGCCAGCCTTGCTGAGATTTCTCTGCCATGTCAATCAACTCCAAATGCAGCAGCTACTTTGCCCTAATCCCCCCTCCGGTGGAGTCACCCAGGGGTGCAATTGTTCACGATTGCCCCCCCCGGGACTTCTTTATGCATTTCTCCCACTTCCATTAATACCCAAAGTTCTCCAGAGAGCCAAATCATTGAGTCACAGGCTAATTCTCATTGCTTTTTACTGGCTTTGTTAGATATGGTTCCCTTTCCTATGGTTTCATCTGCAGGAGGATCCTGGACCCAGTGCCGGATCTTGTGACTCATTAGTCAGGAACGCTCCACCCCTCTATTCAAAGCCTCAAGTTGACATCTTGGTTGCTCCACTTCCCATTTTAGCCAGACTTCCAGAATTATCCCCAGCAGTGTGACGCATTGTGGTTTCATCACACAAGAATTCAACTAGGAAACTGTTTGCGAACAAATGGAAGAGATTTTCTTGTTGGGCTGACAAGAACCATATAGACCCCTTTACAGGTCCTAGATCAGTAATTCTGGAATTTTTAACAGAAGCCTTTAATCAAGGTGCAGCTGCAACCATGATACGGGTGCAACTAACTGCCATATCAAACTACCATGTAGGAGACATGGGATCCAATATAATGTCTCACAGATAATGCAAAGCCTTTCTGAGAGGTACATTCCTTTTAAGACCTCCCATAAGAGAACCACCACCTCCTTGGGATGTAAATTTGGTACTAGCTTCTTTATATCTCCCTCCTTTCGAACCAGCCTCCTCTTGTTCACTAAAATTCTTAACTTGGAAGACTATCTTTTTAACAGCCATTACTCCCGCTAGGAGGGTTTCAGGATTGCAAGCTCTATCTGTCCGTCCTCCCTATTTGATTTTCCACAAAGACAGAGTCTCTCTCAAGGCAAATCCTTCTTTTCTGCCAAAAGTATGTTCTGAGTCCAATTTAAATCAGTCTATTGAGCTTACCTGTATTTTCCTCCAGTCATGGCAGCAGGGTAGAATACAAGCTTCACCAATTGGATGTTTATAGGCAGTTAAGTTTTTATTTACATAGGACAAAGGAATTCAGAAAATCTGACCAACTGTTTGTTTCATTCTCAGAAAACAGAAAAGGAACTTCAGTTTCAAAAGTCACCCTATTAAAATGGCTTACAGACACCATCACTTATGTGTATAGCTGTCAACACAAGCAACTACCAGGAAAAATTCAAGGTCATTCAACTAGAGTTATGTTGACCTCCACTGCCTTTCAAGCCAAACTACCCTTAGATTCAGTTTGTGCTGCAGCCACATGGGTCAACCCTCATACCTTTATCACTCATTACAAAGTAGATGTGTCCTCCTGGAACAGGGCATCCTTTGGTTCCACTGTTCTAAAGAGTTTATTCCCTTGAGCTACCCGAGAAAGAAGGTGCTGGGGACGCTATCCCAACCATCAAGAATGAAAGCGAGATAGGACAACATAACATAAAGTTATGTATTCACCAAAACATTCCATGTTTGTTGTCCATAATCTCACCTTCATTCTTGCATCCCACCCCCCTTCCCCCTTCCTGGAGGACTGAGAGGAGTTTTTTGAAATTGGCTATGAGTTCTGATTCCCTTCGTGCCTCATGAGTTATAGGCAGAGAGTTTGTTGCTTTTACTATGGTGGGTTAGATAGTCTAGTGATTGGTTTCTTACAATCGAGATCTGAGTAACTGTCACTAGGCTTCTTGGGATAGGGTGTAGCCTCAAGCCAGTGAAAGCTCTCGAGCTTTAGCATGTGGCTGAGTCAGAACCGATGCTCAGTTCCTAACCCAACCATCAAGAATGAAGGCGAGATTATGGACAACAAACATGAAACATTATGGTGAGTACATAACTTCTTTTTTCATCCTGTAGAAATATCTTTAGCTGGCAAAAGCAAGTGAACTTTTATTTGCTTTTTCTTAAGTTCTTTAATAATGGGCAAAAATTATTTTCTTTTGGAAATAACAGTAGGAGAGTAGTCAGTATCAAACCTAATTATTTTCCCATCTAGCTTCATAAGAGATTTTGCCCACACTGTCTTAAGGATCAGTTCTTTGTCAAACGATGAAAAAAAATTAACAATTACAGATCTCGGAGTAGTACTTTTATCAGAAGGAGGTATTGTGAGAGATCATAGCTTCACTCAGATCAAGTATATAAGGGAGCCAGGATGTCAAAAAGTTTAATATGTTATTCCCTTCAATTTTCTCTGGAAGTCCAAAGCTCCTTGTATTATTTCTTCATGATCTGTTCTTCAGGTCATCTAGTTTGGCCAACAGAAGTGTATTTTGTCTTAATAGAAATTCTGTATTGTGTTCATCTTCTGACTGTTTTTTATCTATGCAAGACTCCTGGCGGACGCTTTTAATGCTTTAAGTGCGATAGTTACAATACACTTTTCGTTGGTCAAACCAACTTCTTCAGAAGATTAAGAGTTAAAAATCAAACATCTGTTACACAGTTACTCAAGCATTTTATACACACACGTATTAAAAACCTAAACACACCCACTTAGTTTGATTGGTGGTTGGTGTGTGCAGTAACAATTTCCTTTAAACAATTACATTAAACGTTAAGATCACCCTACCTAAACGGGTTCCACTCTTATTACCTAAAATGCAAATGTGTCTTTATAAAAAATACCCTGCCTTGACACTTTTAAATGTCTTGTAAGGAATGTCAAGACTTAAAAAATAAAACTAGTGAAAATAGCAATGGTAAAAATAACAAGTAAAAAATGAAAATAGATAGGCAAAATGAGTTACCAAATGACATCATGGTACAGAGCAGTAAGGTGGACGCCATGACAAACTTCTCATGGAGATTTTGCAGCACGTTCAACATGGATTCACACGATATATACGGAATCCTGTTAAAGAACTGGGACCTACTGCTAAGTGATGGAAAATACCGTCTGGTACTACCTGACAGGCCCTTAGTAACCTATAAACGAGGCAACAATTTAAAACAACTTTTGGAAAATGATAGACAACAACATAGAACTAGGAAAGGTATGTTCAAGTGCAACATGTGCAAATACTGTCAACATGTTGATGAGGGTAGTGTTTTTCAGATAGGTGATTTGACACACAAAATAAACTTTAAGGCCAATTGTAATAGTACACAAGTAGTTTACCTGGCTAAGTGTGTCCAATGTCCAGCTTTTTACATCGGTAAAACCGATAGGAAGTTGAAAGATAGGGTTTACGAACACCTATACAATATTAGGACCAATAATTTAGTTAACGCACTAGCCAGACACCACAATGGCCATCCAGATCATGAGTTTAAATTTAAGGTAATAGATCAACAAGTCAGGGATCCTAGGGGTGGCAATGACTCTTTAAAACTTGAGAGGAAGGAACTGGTTTGGCAGCTCAGAACCAATGCCAACCAGTGGCCTGGTTTGAACGAATCATCTTCAATAGCCTGTATTCTGAGATTAAAAAATCTTGACAGATGACCCCCTAATATTTACTTTTTATATCTTTCTACATCCGTTAGTGATTTAATAGTCATAGTGCTATATATGTACATTGCCCACATATTTCATCCAGGCTTGACTTTACATCATTTTTTAAACCATGAAGATTAGACTTTAGGTAAAATTAAAATTAATAAATGCATAACATGTCACATATTTCATTTACACATGGTCACAGTGCTATACATGTACATTGTCCACTATTTCATCCAGGCTTGACTTGACATTATTTTTAAACCATGAAGGTTAGATTTTAGGTAAAACTAAAATTAAAATTAATACATTCCAAACAGACCACATTGGGTTAATAGGTGTTCATTCAACCCACGTTGTCACAAAAGAATAATCAACACAGTAAATGACTCATTACCGGATCAAAGGGATCATTGTAGGTATGACTTCCTATTGAACCGGTAATGACAGTGACACTCAATTGGCCACCAAGGTCCCGGACATGACACGACATTACTAAAGGGTGGCCGTTATTTGTAAAAATAGGACAATATATAAATACAAAAACAGGACAATCCCACATTAATTACATATATAATGTGATACCCCTATGACATGTACCACATTTTCTTTACACACCTCCATCCATTTTTATTTGTAATTTTCATTTTTTACTTGTTATTTTTACCATTGCTATTTTCACTAGTTTTATTTTTTAAGTCTTGACATTCCTTACAAGACATTTAAAAGTGTCAAGGCAGGGTATTTTTTATAAAGACACATTTGCATTTTAGGTAATAAGAGTGGAACCCGTTTAGGTAGGGTGATCTTAACGTTTAATGTAATTGTTTAAAGGAAATTGTTACTGCACACACCAACCACCAATCAAACTAAGTGGGTGTGTTTAGGTTTTTAATACGTGTGTGTATAAAATGCTTGAGTAACTGTGTAACAGATGTTTGATTTTTAACTCTTAATCTTCTGAAGAAGTTGGTTTGACCAACGAAAAGTGTATTGTAACTATCGCACTTAAAGCATTAAAAGCGTCCGCCAGGAGTCTTGCATCCGTTTTTGTTTTTTCTCAAGTTTGTCCGTTTTTCAGTTTCACGTACTTTGTTTTTTATCTATATCATTTAAGGATTCCTCCATTCCAGCAATTTGACGTTTTTGTTGAGTGAGTGTCTCTTGAATTAATTCCATTTGCTTAGTACGTTGTCCATGTAGTTTTCTAACTTACGGTACATTTTATCGATTTTCAGAGATAACTCCTGTATATTAGTTAGAAGTACTTAAGCTAATTCTTCGCTGCAGTTTCATGAGAGTTATTTGTACTGTGACTCTTCTTTCTTGTAAGATGTATATTCTTTCAGATAACTTTTTGACAGGAAGATATAAAAAATCCAGATAAAATGTATGTTATCGACAAGAATGATTTAGGTTATTAAAAAAAACATAACATAGAAATAAAATGTCCTGTTAGGAATATGTCAAGGACAGCAGAGCTGAAGATTTCTGCTTCTGTCTCATCAACATGTTGGCCACACCTCCCTCCCATTGTATCTTTTTGAATTGCTTATCCAATCTCTCTCTTCCAAATCCTTTATAACGTACTCTGATTGATTCCTATACTTTTCAGATCTATATTAGCAAATCGAAGCAGCATATAGTCGAATGCCATTTCATTGACACACATGTGTCAAACTCCCAGGTAACCGAACGGCCATATCACAGATTTTTTCCTAGGGGAAAAAATTGGTAGGCCATCTACATATGACACAGCAGTACAAACATACACTGGGGGGCTTCACCCTCCCTTAACTAATTATACTAACTCCGAGATCGCACTACAGTGGGGGAAAAGGGCAAATTCACAGCGACGGTAAAACGATTTTTTTCTCTAGAAAAATAATCAGTGATCTGGCCGAGGGTTACCTGGGAGTTCAACACATAGGCTTTCTGCTGCTTCGATTTCCTAATATAGACCTTACTTTTCATGCAATATTTTATACGCCCTACTGATTATCCCTTTTTTAACAGCAGCTTTTGTTCAAAATTCAACTAAAACCTCTACAGTACTGGTCTTTTACTTAGGATCCCCTTATTCCTTTGTCTTTGCTTATACTCTGATATCAATCCTAGATATGGAAGGCAGTCTCTATACTCTGATATCAATCCTAGATATGGAAGGCAGTCTCTAGCTTGCAGTCCAAATGCATTCTTGGCCTCTTCCCATTCCATTACCCTTCCCCTTGTAATTATTTGCTCCCAATACCGTGGTTCCTTTGCCAGTTTTTTCTCCAGTAAATTCCAGCCCTCTCTTGCCCCTAATTGTATTCATCCATGTCAGCATAATCTCCTTTCCCCATTACTGTGTTGGCTTAGTTCTTAGAATATTTTCTACAATTTATGAATATAATATGCTGTATGGCTATTATTATTTTCCTTAAGAATCTGCATTCAAAGTATCAGTCTCTCCTTATTTCTTGAGCTTCTCCTCTGTTTCATCATCATCCATTTCCAGTTTGAATTATAGATTTACAGCCTTAACTGTGTAGCTCTAAAATATCCCTTCAAATCAGGTAATCCAAAATGACCTTGTTCTATTGGAAGGATCAGCTTATCCCACTTGACTCTTGCCCTATTCCCCTCATAGAAAAAATCCTTCAACTCTTTATTAATTGCTATTCACAGCTTCTCCTCTGGTTGATAAGAACATGCTTGAACTGTGTATAAAACTAAAGGCACTAAAACAGTTTCACTGCTTGTATCTTGCTATCCATATCCATTAAAGTTTCTCAGTTTTTGTATTATATTTTGTAGAGCCTCTTCCCACACATTCTTAGTTGCCATAACACAATCCTTTTTATCCCATACTCCTAAGTACTTCATTTTATGTCCCTATAAATATAGGTAATGCTTATCCAATTTGTGTGAGGGTGCATAGTTTACAGCTATTGCCTTTGTTTTATCTTCATTACTTTTCTAGCCCAAAGATTTGAAACTGCCTCAGAATGTTCCACAGCACTGAAATGATCATTTCTGGGTTTATCAGGTACAAAAATGTATCATCTGCAAATAAAGCCAACTTTTTTTGATGCAATACCAATTATATCTTTGAATTTCTGAGTCCCTTATGAGTCCATTGTCTGTAGGTAGCCAATGTCCTGGTTGATCATTTCCATGGTAATTCATTCCATGGCTTTGCATATTAGGACTATTAGACTGATGGGTCTGGAGTTCCCTGGGTGAACTGATGGCCCACCTTGTGGAGGAAAATGACTGTTGTGGCCCACCATTCACTTGGAATATAGCCTGTTTTGAGGCTGTACTTGGAGTGCCTCAAGTGGTCCTGATAGGTTGTGTTTTTGCCTGTCAGGAGGCAACCAGGGATGTATTGGTAACTACAGAGGTGGTGGTATTGACTTTAGCGAGTGCTGCCTGCAGCCAGTCCTTGCTAATAGTTGATATTACTATGAAATTTTCAGAACAGGACAAAATGATTGACTTCAACAATTGGCTAAGCTTCAGGTGTCATTCTAAGGGGATCCAGTATCTGTCTGCCTGGGATGACATGATTGACAGACCACAATGCTTTGCCAGAGATGGCCTGCATCTCTCGCCCTGGACATTTCGGATACTGGCTAAGGCTCTTGCCACCCCTATAGTGCCTTTTTTAGGCAAGGTTCAAATGACAAATTCACCACCGTAACAGGTAGAAGCAAGCAAAATCTGAGGGTAATGCTACTCAATGCTAGAAGTCTAAACCTCAATATGCATTCACTCGAGGCACTCCTTAAAATGGAGAACATCGACATCTGTGCAGTGACAGAGACCTGGTTCAAGGCTCCAGAGAGCACCCCTGCATTACCAGGCTATAATTCATATCACACCTTTCGGCCACCTAACCTGTACTGAAACACTAAAGGTGGTGGCGTGTCCATATTTGTTTAGGATAACCACACCTCCAGGCTGGTTGCTCAGCATAATGCATCCAAGATTATCCAAGTGCATCTAACTCTGGGCAAGACCGCAGTCCAAATTGTAACTTGCTACAGATCCCCCACATGCCCCAGGATTCCCACTCCTCATTTCTTGATACACTGGAAAATATTAGGGTAGAACCCAACACCCTAATAATGGGCAATTTCAACTACCCCACCATTAACTGGGAAAACTACTCATGTACCAACTCTTTTGCTCAACATTTTCTGCAGTTCATAAATTCCAGTGCCTTGGACCAACTTATCCACACCGCCACTAGGGGCAGCAGTATCCTAGACCTGGTCATTACCAACATGGGCGACCGGTGTTCCACACCAGAGGTCAATTTCTCATTGGTCAGATCCGACCACAAGCTAATCACCCTAGACATCCACATCCTGCCCCCCCCCCCCATTAAGGAAACCACCGTAAAAAATTTCTCCAAAGCCAACTTCACACTGCTTAAGACAGAAGTGGCAAACTTCACGACACCCATGCAGACGGACAGTAGAGGTACGACTGTTGAATCATACACAAATGCACTTTATAAGCACTTACACAAGTGCATGGACCGTGCTATCTCTAACAGAACCAAGATGCTATCCTCCAAAAAAGGAAGCCAATCGGGTGGTCCCCTGCCATAAACAAACTCTACAACAGAAGAAAGAAACTGTTGGAAAAAAAAGAGTAAAATCCCATGATTGGAGGAACTCGCTGGTCAGCCTCAGTAAGAAGCTGAGATCCCCCATAAAATCCTCCAAAGCTAGTTATGAAAACAAAATTGCCACTGATTCTAAAGACAACCACAAAGCATTCTATAGCTGTGTCAGGAATCTCCATGGCAACACTCAGATCTGCTCTGAGTTACAGCACAATGGCACTAAATATACAGAACCAACTGATGTTGCCAACATCCTGCAGATAGGTTCAGTGCTAACTTTACTCCTCTCTCACCCCTTAAAGGTCCCATCTCATTACCGGAAGAATGCAGAGTTCCTGTAATCACGGCTGCACAGGTAAAAACCACACTCTCCAAAGCACAGCATCCATGGGACCTGACAACATCCCAGGCTGCATTCTACACGAACCACAGAATGAACTGGCACCCCACCTAAGCACCATGTTCAATCATAGCCTCACCTCAGACTTTATGCCCATTGAATGGAGCACAGCGAAGGTTATCCCACTCCACAAAGGGGGAGCCACCATGGACCCTGGGAACTACCGCCCCATTAGCCTAACGAGCCTGGTCTGCAAGGCCATGGAATGTATCATCATGGAACTTATAAACAAAGACATTGGTAATGTCCAAACTCTGGACCCCACCCAGTTCGGGTTTGTAAAAGGCAGATCATATCTCCTAAACCTGATAAGACCTCTTTGAAGCAGTCACCAAAGCTGTAGACGAGGGTAAGGTGGTTCACACAGCTTATCTAGATCTCGCCAAGGCTTTTGACACCATCCCCCACTCTGGAATTATAGATAAACTCACTAAACTAGGTATAAATCCCTATGTGACAAGATTGGTTGCCAACTGGCTCACTGACAGGACCCACACTGTGAAAGTAGCAGACTCCAAATCCGACTTCAGACCAGTGACAAGTGGAGTACCACAGGGTTCAGTCCTGGGTCCTCTCCTGTTTGGTATCTACTTTTCTGAAGTACAGGCTAACACAGAACGTCTTTGGCTAACAAAGTTCGCAGATGACTGCAAACTAGGAGCCATAATCGAAACTCTTAACGATGTGGACATCCTACAAAAGGGCCTCATTGAGACAGATGCCTGGTGTCAAAGCCATGGCCTCAAGCTCAGTGCCAAAAACTGCATTGTCATCCCCTTTGGTAAAAACTCTGCACCCATGAGCTACCACATAGGTGGTAGTCTACTTAACACCGAAAGTATGATAAGAGACCTTAGAACACACAGGTGGACAGTAGTCTCTCCTTTGATAATCACATCGCCACAGTAGTCAGGAAATCCTTCTACATGGCACACCTCATCACAAAAGGTTTCTCATCCAGGAAAAAAGAGGTCATTGTTCCTCTCTACTTGTCAGTCATTTGACCCATTATAGAGTACAACGCCCCTTTTGGTGTACCTCACAAGACATCTATATCAACTGGAAAGGCCGTAGAAATACCTCACAGAGGATCACCAGCCTCAAACAGATGCCCTATGCATTCCATCTCAAAAAACTCCAGCTTTACGCCGTTGCATATCACCTACTCAGACGTGATCTCTGCTTAACTTACAAAGCTATGTCAAACCCAGAGTTGTTGGACATGCTCCACTAAAAGAAATCCCAATCCCTCCGAGCTACACGCTCTAGGGACCTAAACCTTCTCACCACAATAATCAGAACATGCTGGAGGGATAGATTCCTGTCCCAGAGACTTCCTATACTCTGGAACAAACTACCTATCTGTATCAAACAAAGCTCCTCATTAGCACTCTTCAAGAAAAATCTTGATGATTGGATGGGAAATAGAAAATTCACCCCGGGGATCACCTCTGTGTCTCTGCTCGACAGGGGCACAGGAAAATAATTTTCTTGGGTGGCGAAAGCCATGGTACCTTTTTGGCTAGGCTTGTATAGGCCCTAGGGCGAATAGCCTGTTACCTACCTATGAACAAGGCCCCTTGTTAATGCAACTTTCATTTTGTTTTGTATAACCTGATTTCATTTAAGGAAAGTCAATAACAGAATTTCAGATATGTGCATGCCTGTTGGCACAGCATGTAAAACATGCATATTTTGCTCTAATATGTTCCTCTGCTTGCTCTACCCTTATTCATACTGTTCTTTACATCCTTTTCCTCCCTATTTGAAATAAAAAACTGAAACATTCCAGAAGCTATTAACTGTGGCTTCTAGTCATTCTTGTGGTGTTGCTGTATATAGCATGTGAACCCGCTTAGGCACATACCTGATACTTCTCTTCCCAGCTTTCCTGGCTGTGATTGTGTAAAACAGCTTCTCACTGTCAAACCTGCCATTTCTGTGAACATGTTTACTAATTAGTAAGAGCATGTGGCTTGACATTCCAGCTAGTTAACTGATAATTACCTGAAGTTTGTGTTGCTCAACTCCACATCTCCGCAGTAACCTCATTGTGATAATTGTGGACATATTTCTGAATCCCAGGGATATTTTTTCCTTAATTTGGTTGCATGTTGTCATAGTCCTTCAATGACTGCATTCCAGCATTTTGACTTTTTATCAAGCTTAAAGTGTTGTTTTGTAACCTAGAGCAATCATCTTGCTAAGTGACTTCAGTTACCCTAAAAATTGACTGTAACACTTTGCCAGCTTCCACATAGTACGAATAAGAGTTTTTGGATTTGCTGGCACTAAACAGGTTGCAAAAGTTAGTTAAGGAACTTACTTGCAGCAATATTTTACATTTAGTAGCAACAAATGCATGATGTCTCTTTCTTCAGGTATTACTATTACATTACCACTTGATTCATCTGACCATCATGCAATTATATTTTCAGTTAATCAAGTTGCTTAAGTGCTGAATAAAACCAGGAAGTATAATTATAAGAGAGTTGGTTATGCATGAGGAAAACATATTGAATCAGACAGACAGACTGGGATAGTGAATGTAAAAATAGTAATGGAAATGTAGATATTGTAAGATAAGACACCTCTGATTCCATTCTGTTGAACAAACAACTTTAGTCAGTACTGCAAGCTCAAAAGAAGTAAAATACCATATTGGTGGAACAAGAATATTATAGTTAAATAATAAATAAAACTGTATATATCATATTAACAAGCATGCTCCTATTTTTCTTAAAGAAGGTTAAACAAGAGTGTTTAAAAGGAATTAACAGTTCTGAAAAAGCAAGACATGAAGTAGACTGCACAGGAGAATAAATATAAAAAAGCACTTGGTGTTGATGTTAGTGCGCCCTGACTCCTCAGTGTTGTTGTAGTTTTGGTCGTTTTCATTATTTTCTCCTTTGTACTTATGAATTTTAACATATTAATGACTACTCTTGTGTTATATTCCAAGTAGTTTGTCTGCTGCTTCTTTTTGTACGTTTGCATTTTTCTAACAGTTTTTGATGCAGTTTTTAGTTAATTATAACATCTAAAATGTAGTGCTCCCTGGATTTCTAAAATGGTGGACAGACAGTGAGCACTCTAGCTGTGCAGCTCCTTTAACTTTCAACAATATCTAACCTTTTGCCTGCACATCCTGAGGAAAAATAGCAAATTTTCAACAGAAAAATAGGCATCAAGCAAGCTACTAAAATATTTCAGCTGTATTTTACGTTGGATGACCTTTTTTGCAAGAAAAATATTACTCACTGCAAACAGATTCCTGAACTGCATGGTGGGGACACTTCAAGATAAGCAGGCCTGAGTGAAAAAGAGAAGAAAAAGACGGCTTGTTTTAATATAAAATTTCCGGAATAAAATCAACCTTCTGAAACTTTATCTAGCTGAACAAATTTTATCTGAAAAACAGTTAAATCAATGTTGGAAATGGAAAATTTACCAGAGCGCATGTGTGCAGTAACTACCAAATCTAAACCATCAAATATAGTTAAACCAGAAAAAGATACTGTGTCAAAAAGGCTAAAAACAAATAAAACTCAGTCAGAAATGACTAAACCTGCCCTTAGATCGAAGCAAGAACAAAGACCTTAAAATGGCATTACAACCACTGCAACAAGAAATCCAAGGATTTGCACACAAACTAAGTACTTTCAACTCAAGCATGGACCAAATTATGCTCAGATTAGAACAAAATGATGCAAAAATTGTAGACAATGAACTAAAAATACAAAAGATGCAGAAATCAATACGGGCTAGAGCAAAAAGTGTTATAGAATTGCAAAAAAAGTTCTGGACATAGAAGCAACAAACAGACAAAATAATTTCATTATTAGGGGAATACCAGAATCAGTTGAAACCACTCAAATAAACACAGTTACAAAAGAAATACTAAGCACAGTACTGCAGGATATAGAGCTTTTGGAAGACATAGGTTCATAGGTAGGTACTAGGCTATCGGCCCTGGGGCCTATACAAGCCCAGCAAAAAAGGTACCCTGGCTTTTGCCACCCAAGAAAATTATTTTCCTGTGCCGTTGTCGAGCAGAGCCACAGAGGTGATCCCCGGGGTGAATTTCCTATTTCCCATCCAATCATCAAGATTTTTCTTGGAGTGCTAATGAGGAGCTTTGTTTGATATAGATAGGTAGTTTATTCCAGAGTATGGGAAGTCTCTGGGACAGGAATCTATCCCTCTCGCATGTTCTGTTTATTGTGGTGACAAGGTTTAGGTCCCTAGAGCGTGTAGCTCGGAGGGATTGGGATTTCTTTAAGTGGAGCATGTCCAACAGCTCTAGGTTTGACATAGCTTTGTATGTTAGGCAGAGATCACCTCTGAGTAGACGATATGCGATGGAGTAAGGCTGGAGTTTTTTGAGACAGTCTGCATAGGGCATCTGTTTGAGGCCAGTAATCCTCTTTGTGAGGTATTTTTGTGGCCTTTCCAGTTGTAGATGTCTTGTGAGGTACATACCAAAAGGGGCGTGTTGTACTCTATAATGGGTCTAATGAGTGATGACTAGAGGGGAACAATAACCTCTTTTTTTCTGGATGAGAAACCTTTTGTGATGAGGTGTGCCACGTAGAAAGATTTCCTGACTACTGTGGTGATGTGATTATCAAAGGAGAGACTACTGTCCATCTGTGTCCCAAGGTCTCTTATCACACTTTCGGTGTTAAGTATACTGCTGCCTATGTTGTAGTTCATGGGTACAGAGTTTTTCCCAAAGGGGATGACAATACACTTTTTGGCATTGAGTTTGAGGCCATGGTTTTGACATCAGGCATCTGTCTCAGTGAGGCCTTTTGTAGGATGTTCACATTGTTAGGAGTTTCGATTATGGCACCTAGTTTGCAGTCATCTGCGAACTTCATTAGCCAAAGACCTTCTGTGTTAGCCTGTACTTCGGAGAAGTAGATACCAAATAGGAGAGGACCCAGGACTGAACCCTGTTGTACTCCACTTGTCACTGGTCTGAAGTCGGATTTGGAGTATGCTACTTTCACAGTGTGGGTTCTGTCAGTGAGCCAGTTGGCAACCTATCTTGTGACAGAGGAATTTATACCTAGTTTAGTGAGTTTATTTATAATTACAGAGTGGGGGATGATGTCAAAAGCCTTGGCAAGATCTTGATAGGCCGTGTGAACCACCTTACCCTTGTCTACGGATTTTGTATCTGCTTCAAAGAAGTCTATCAGGTTTAGGAGACATGATCTGCCTTTTACAGACCTGAACTGCGTGGGGTCTAGAGTTTGGAGATTACCAATGTCTTTGTTTATAAGTTCCATGATAATACTTCCATGGCCTTGCAGACCAGGCTCGTCAGGCTAATGGGGCGGTTGTTCCCGGGCTCCATGGTGGCTCCCCCCTTGTGGAGTGGGATAACCGTCGCTGTGCACCATTCAGCAGGCACAAAGCCTGAAGTGAGGCTATGATTGAACATGGTACTTAGGTGGGGTGCCAGTTTGTTCTGCAGTTCATGTAGAACGCAGCCTGGGATGTTGTCTGTTTCCATGGATGCTGTGTTCTTGGCTTTGGAGAGTGTGATTTTTACCTGTGCAGTCATGATTACAGGAACTTTGCATTCTTCCATATAGAGATGGGCTCTTCAGGGGGTGAGAGGGGGGTAAAGTTAGAACTGAACCTGTCTGCCAGGATGTTGGCAATATCAGTTGGGTGTGTATATTTAGTGCCATTGTGCTGTAACTCAGAGCAGATCTGAGTGTCGCCATTGAGATTCTTGACATAGCTATAGAATGCTTTGTGGTTGTCTTTAGAATCAGTGGCGATTTTGTTTTCGCAACTAGCTTTGGAGGATTTTATCAGGGATCACAGCTTCTTACTGAGGCTGACCAGGGAGCTCCTCCACTCATGGGATTTTAATCTCTTTTTCAACAGTTTCTTCCTTCTGTTGTACAGTTTGTTTATGGCAGGGGACCACCAGATTGGCTTCCTTTTTTTGGAGGATAGCGTCTTGGTTCTGTTTGGGATAGCACGATCCATGCACTCATGTAAGTGCTTATAAACTGCAATTGTGTAGGATTTAGTAGTCGTAACTGTATTGTCCGTCTGCATAGGTGTCATTAAGTTCACCACTTCTGTCTTAAGAAGCACGAAGTTGGCTTTGGAGAATTGTTTTACCATCTTTTCCTTAATGGGGGGGGGGCAGGATGTGGATATCTAGGGTAATTAGCTTATGGTCTGATTGGACCAATGAGGCGTTGACTTCAGGTGTGGAACACCGGTCACTCATGTTGGCAATGACTAGATCTAGGATATTGTTGTCCCTGGTGTGGGTGTGGATAAGTTGATTGGGGCATTGGAGTTTATGAATTCCAGAAAGCGTTGAGCGAAGGAGTTGGTACATGAGTAGTTTTCCCAGTTAATGGTGGGCTAGTTGAAATCGCCCATTATTAGGGTGTTTGGTTGAACCCTAATATTTTCCATATACAAAACAATACAAAAAAACAAGACATAAAAATTGAAAGAGCTCACAGATCCATAAGACGCTCAAAAAACATGGACTTCCCAAGACAAATATATGTCAGGATCCTTAATTCAGCTCATGTACAAATCAGTATTATCTGCATATAAAACCAAGAAAGCAATCACATGGAGAGGACACAAAATCACAATAAGCCAAGATATTCCTCTTGAAAATAAAGCAAAATCGTCAGAAACTTAATAAATACTGTGCTTACCTTTTTGAAAAAAACCTCCGCTTTCAGATGAAATATCCTGCTACACTAGTTTTTCACCATAAAAATGAAGAAATATCAATAGATACACCAGAAGAAGCAAAAGCCACATTTCTCCATCTCTACATTGTGAATCCAGCATGAAAAAAGACAATCCACCTTTGCTGAAGCATTTGAATGATTTAATCTTCTGTTTCAGACTGAATCCTGCATATTTTGACTTTTTCTTGAGGTAAATACTTAAATATGTTTATTTTTCTACTTTGCTGAGTAGGCCGAGAAGTCTGTTAGCATGGTGATGTCCCATTACCCACAATTCCATGCAGCTGCAATGTGTTTGCAATAACCTTTCACCTTTCAACTCATTTCATCATCTAAATGACCTAGGAGCCCCAGCACATTACTGGGAATGGATCTAATGTAAACAAGACATTGCAACACTGAAAAGGACATTACCAAGCATACTGACAGAATCTATGCAGCAGAATGTAAGCAGATAGACTGATGTTTAGTTACTTTCTATGCTAGAGAATGTTGAAGTTAATGCAGTTATTTTAAATGGGCAATGCAGAATATTATTTCAAATAACGTGCTTGAACTTTTTAAACTGATGATTAGGTGGAATATAATATGTTTTTTCTCTTAATCTTAATTATTAGGTGAAACCTTCCTATACTCATGTTTATACAAAGCTGTGAGATATACATAAAGAAAAGACTGAAAATTATTATATTAGCAGCTGTATACTCATATATGCTGTGGCAAAATTACATTTATGATCATATGATGTTGGTCTTGTACCAAAAACAAATATGATTTATTTGATGAACGCCTTAAGGTAAAATATGCAATAGGAATGTGTACTTGTTTTATTATTTTTTTTTCTCTAGGAGAAGTGAACAGAGTTTACAAGATATTGTAGAATTTATATATACAGTTGAGGCATTTTTTAATTTTTTTTTTTTTTTTGTTATCTTTATTAGGCTGTAGTACTAAGCAAAATGCATGTATGTGTATATATCTATATATATATATATATATATATATATATATATATATATAGAGGAAAATAAAACTAAAAGTTAGATATTTGTAATACACATGTATTGAAGGTGAAAGATAGACACAATATTATATTGTTGTTAGAGTGGCAGCAGTATTTTTTAATAATGCCAATGTAGTATTTTTTTTTCTGTTCTCTTTTGGTGTTCATAGATCTAGCTCATACGAATATACTGCATTGCATTTTTTTCTCTTTAGTTTGTTTGTATTAGTCAGGCATTTGCATGTAATTATAAATGCACCTTATAACTTGGTATAGCTTAAAAACAAAATGACATAGGGATGATTTATTATTTATATATCTATATATATATTTTTTTTTTGGGGGGGGCTTTCAGGGCTTGTATAGAATAATTAAGGACCTTATTTAGAGTTTTACTATATTCCTTTGGTTTGGTTATAAGGTTATCCAAAATATTTTGATTACATTTACTAATATAATACATAGGTTTAAAATGGTAAGATATTTAAAACTGATTCTGAATACGGGTACAGGGAGGCTGCTTTGCAGAGTTGATAGATATGGTTGTGTACATTTGTAAAATAGTAGGTAATTTTGACGTCCCTCTGCTCTATAAGACTTACACCCAGACTCAGTCACAAAAATCCTTTGATTTTAGAAGTTTTGTGTATCTAACATTACAGAGGGATGGGTGGTTAGGCACACAAAGAGAATAGAAGTCACGCTCAATGCCAAGAAATGTATTGTTATCCCCTTTGGGAAAAAACATGTATCCATGAATTACCATATAGGTGGCAGTGCACTAAACACAGAAAGTGTGATAAGAGACTTAGGGACACAGGTGGACAGTGGTCTCACCTTTGATAACCACATCGCCACAACAGTCAGGAAATCCTTCTATGTGGCACACCTCATCACGAAGGGCTTTTCATCCAGAAAAAAGGAGGTCATTGTCCCACTTTACTCATCCCTCATTAGACCCATTATAGAATACAACGCCCCATTTGGTATGTACCTCTCAAGACATCTGCAACAACTGGAAAGGCCTCAGAAATACCTCACTAAAAGAATCACAGGCCTAAAGCAGATGCCCTACGCTGACCGCCTTAAAATACTCCAGCTATACTCTGTCGCATATCATCTACTCAGAGGCGATCTCTGCTTAACATACAAGGCCATGTCAAACCCAGAGCTGTTGGACATGCTACACTTAAAGAAATCCCAATCCCTCAGAGCTACACGCTCCAGGGATCTAAACCTTGTCATCACAATAAACAAAACATGCTGGAGGGATAGGTTCCTGACCCAGAGACTCCCCAGACTCTGGAATAGATTGCCCATACATGTCAAGCAGAGTGCCTCTTTAGACTTCCTCAAGAGGAACTTTGACGATTGGATGGGAGAAAGGAAATTCACCCCAGGGATCACGTCAGTCGCCCTGCTAGACAGGGGTCCAGGAAAGTAAATAATGTGGGAAGAAATAGCCAGGGAATTGTTATGGCTAGGCTTGTATAGGCCCTAGGGCTGATAGCCTAGTACCAACCTATGAACCTATGTGGAAAATACTAACACTAATACACAACAGTATATACTTATATTATCACATTGCTTATTGTGCTTTATTAACATTAATCAAGAAATATTTTTAAACTTTCAGAAATTATATCTTTAGATTCATGAAACGTTAAGGGAATTTCAGACAAAAGTAAACGGAATCTAGTCATGCATATTGTATATCAAAGTAAAACAATGATAACCTTTCTTCAAGAAACTCACCTGATCTCACAACTCTGGGACAGGGAGAGAAAAAGTAAATGGGTCAAGCATATAATAGCTGCTGGACACAATTCTACTTCCAGAGGGGTTGCTACCATTATAAACAAAGCCTATCAGGGGGAAATTGTTTCCATGAAGACTGACTTGAATGGTAGATGGGCTATGTTTACCTCAAATTTCCATAGCATAAATAAACCTTTACTTTTCCTAAATATATATAGTCCCTGCTCTAACCAACAAACGTTTATTTATGAAATCTTTAACTTATTGACTTTCCTAGTCATTTATATATAATGGGGGGAGATTGGAATGCAGTAATGGAACCTGAGAAAGATAGATCCAATAAAGAAACAAAGCAACCGCATATCATAAATATAGCTCTTAGTGAATTACAAAATACTTTTGAGCTATTTGATCCATATGAGAATTTCCAACATGACAAAACAATATCCAGGTATACCTTCTTTTCTACGTCTCATAAATCTTGGTCTAGAATAGACGCCTTCCTAATCTCTCAGTTATTTTGGTCGTATAAGCTAAAATACAGCATTTCACCTAGATCTAGCTCAGATCATTCTAAAATTAATATATTCATAAACCTGCTAAATTTCAGCCAAAACATATCTTATTTTAATAAGTGGACTTTAAACCCCAAAATTATTCAGAAACAAGAAGTAGCTAAAGAGATAAACAGTATAGTCATTCAATTAGATGAAGAAATCATAATTACTCCAATACCTTATGATAAGCAATGGGAAGATGCAAAAGCAGTTACTAGAGGTATCATAATTCAAAAATCTGCCTGGTTTAAGAAAAAATATAATACCAAAACGACATTAGAATCGCAAATTGCGTCAGCAGAACTACAATTACAACAAAAATATTCAAAAGAATTAGAGGAAAAATGTATGGAATGGCAAAAACAACTACATAAGCATTACTTAAAAAAATTAACTTTTTTAGAAAGCAGGTCTTTATATCAGTACTCAGAATGGGCTCAAACACCCTCAAGATTTCTAGCCAGGCTAATAAATATTAAGAATTACATTATGAAGGACATAAATTTCAGGAAAACCAAGACACATTAAATGTATTTGAGAACATATATAAAAGGCTGTACAACATGCACTTACCACCCTCAAATGACAAATTTAATGAGTTCATTCAAAATTTAAAATTTCCACAAGTTACACAAGAACAACAAAAACATTTAGGGGCACCACTACATCTAACAGAGATAAAAGAAGCAATAAAAAATCTCAAGCCAGGTAAATCTCTAGGACCTGATGGATTTACCTCTGAATTTTATAAAATATTCTCAGAACCGGTCTCTAAAATCCTACTTAAAGTATATAACTATATAATACAACATGAGATAACAGACTTGTATATAAATAATTCTAAGAACATCCTTCTACTTAAACCGAATTCTGTCCCGACGGATCCCACTAATTATAGACCAATAGCCCTCATAAATACTGACTTTAAAATCTTTGCTCAAATTTTAGCCAACAGGTTGAATATACTTCCCTCTATTATATTGCATAATCAGATAGGTTTTATGGTACATAGGCAAACAAGTGATAACACTCTGTTACTAGACACAGCTATCAGATTACTAAAAAAAGATAAACATCCCAAATACGTTATTGCCACAGATGCTAGTAAAGCTTTCGACAGAGTAAATTTAAACTTTTTATTTAATGTTATGACTTTATTTGGTTTTCCTAAAGAATTTATTAATAAAGTTAAGGTTTTATATCAGATGGCCTGAATTTCCAGTCAGATTAACAATAATAAAACCTATCCCCATTTCAAATGGCATGAGACAAGGGTGTCCACTTTCTCCTTACCTCTTTAATTTATACATAGAACCCCTACTTCTTTATATATCACAGAAATCTTTTCTACACATTCCAAAAGTATTAAATACTAAAATTATATAATCAGCATTTGCTGACGACTTAAATATATACCTACAACTCCCCACAACAGATCTTCCTAAAATACTGACAGGCATTGAAAAATTCTCAGAGATTTCAAATTACAAACTAAATCCAAACAAATCACAACTTTTCCCACTAAATCCCATAGGACATATGCACTTTTACTTCCCGGAGAGCAAAATAAAGATAACTTATTAACTAAAATACTTGGGGGTAATATATACTCCCAGTTTTAGTGAAATTATTAACAATAACTTAACTCATACCTGGAATACTATTGAAAATGATATGAACAGATGGAAACATATCAATATGTCTTTGTTATCAAAAAGCAGTATCGTTAAGATGAACATGCTACCAATAATTATTTTCCAAATGAACACTACCTTCACAATTATACCTCAAAAATTTTTTATAGACATGGAAAGAAGTATATCCAGATTTATTTGGTATCCAAAATCTACTAGAATCAAATATGAAAAGCTTATACTTCCGAAATCTAAAGGTGGGTTAGGGTTACCTGATTTTAAATTATACCACAGTATTATCCAGGCATATAGACTATGTCAAATCTTAAATTATAAATCAAACAGAAACGTATGGTCCCCCTTATGGTCTATAATTTGGTATGAGCAAATTAAGACACTTGGGTGCAATTCTTGGGCTCTCCTATTCTTAAACTTAAACCAAAACTCTGTTTATGTTAAGAATTTACATCCACTTATTAAACAAATGGTTTTAACTACTCAAAAGCTCTTTTCATCTGTACAATTATTAAATGCCCTCCTTCTACTGCAACCTATATACCTTAATCCTAATTTGCTACTAAATAATAAATTGATAAACTTGCAAGAATATCCCTTAATAAGAGATATTACAGTATGGGAAATTTATAAATGGAAGGAATGTGATATTACACAATTACAAGCGCAATTAAATCTCCCAAAGAAATACATTATTATGAACTCACTCAAATACCTTGTAAACACTAAATTTCATAGTGAAAATTTTGAATAAACAAGATACTAGTTTGTCCCAGTTAATTCTAAAAAATCTAACTACCAAGGGGAAAACAATCTCTAGAGTTATAAACTTATAAATGATATAAAACATCAGAATTGTACTTTATTCTCCTCATACTGACAGAAGAAAACCCCAAAAATTACTGAACAAAATAAAAAAGATGCCATTGAAAACACACTCAAATTCACCCCATTCAAAACGTTATTCTACACCCAACTTATGATTAACAATATGTGTTGGGAGGGTGGCCTAATGGTTAAGATGTTTGCCTTACAAACACAAGGTGCAGGGTTTGAGTCTCATAAGGGATAATTGGTTAGGCTTAAAATGGCTCGGAAGGGCAGTTAGTCTAGTACTAACCTAGGAACTAACCTAACCTATACTTTACCCCTCAAAAAATTAGTAAATTTAATAACAAATACTCCAATGTCCTCACTACAAGAAACAACCAGCAGACATTTTACATGTTATGTGGGAATGTAATAAAGTTCATGTACAGCATGTCCTCACCACCATATGTTCTCTGGTCAAATTCTATATTACAAAGAATTGGACTATTGCAACCCCACTCACATGGGAAAGTTTTAGAAATGTAGCAATCAAATATTTTGCCTCCCATAAGCTACTATATGTTACTAAGAAACGTAAATATTACCAAGAGTATTGGGAATACTTATTAGATTTCATTCTCAAGAGGTAAAAATATTAAATCTAAAAGTGAAATATGCAGTATATGTAAGACAATCAATAAGAATATACTTAGAGCCTTTTTAACATTGTCATTTTATAAATATTTGCGTAGATAAGTTGATTAAAAAAACACATACCCTATATAAAGAGGTTTTAGTTTGACTTTCCCTAGTATATGTAATAAACAACTAATGATACTGTTTTATTCTTCTTATCACTGCAGAATTGTACAAAAACTTGATTTTTGAAGTGACTTCTTTGTATATATTGTATATAGAATGTTATGTTTTGTTGTATGTTGTGTGTATCTTATTGTATAATGTCTTATATGTTGTAACCTAAAAAACTGCAATAAAGAAATTTTGGGGAAAAAAATGTAGTACTTCCTGATTGTAATACCAGCTCAGCTAGTTTTTTATTTTCCTATTTTGCAGCCACAGCCAGCAGAAAGAGAATCCGTGAGTGATGAGTCTGAATACTCCACTGACCCCTGGAGGATAACAGAAGAACAACGAGAATATTACACAGTCCAGTTCAAAACTTTACAGCCTGACCTCAGTTCCCTCATCTCAGGTATACACTTAGTTTGTGCAAACTTTTATTTTCCTTTATCTCTTTTTCTTCTTTGCTTGTCCTCGTCTGCTGTTTCATTTAGATGTTCTTTGCCAGTTTTTTTTTTCTGTAGCAACAAACCTATTTTCTCAAGTTATGGAAATACATTTTGTGTTGACTTGCTCACTTATACAAGTATCATTTCGCAAGAGGTAGTGCTTATGCAGAGATACCTCTGCACATTATGGCTGTACTAAACCCTGTCCAAAACCGGAAACTGTGCACTAGAAGGTTTAGTTTAAATTTCAGCTCTGGCAGAAAGCCGATGACATATGGTATACTACAATTTTCCAGACTGCAAAAAAGCAGACTGCAGATAATGATTCTTTTTGTAGTTTCCTAGCTGCTTACAGACCATGGTCCATGATACGTTTGTTATCTCTTCACGTGGTGTGAACTTAATTTTACCATCATAATAACCCAGATCTAGATATTCATGTAGAGATACCTAGACATGGTATAAGTCAACCAGCATCCTTGCCATGCACTGTGGACTCACTATAGAGTCAGTATCTCAAACAAAACTGGATCTTTCAATGCCTTGACAGCTAAACAAAGCAAATACCTGTATAGCCTATATAAAACTTAATATAGCACTGTTTATTTTATGTTATTTTATTTTAATTTATTAACCAGAATAGAGCAAAGGTCACAGCTGATCGATTTTATTCTCTGCCCTGGAAGGATATTACAGAAGAAATTTAAACTGACAGTCATAAAGAGATTCAGAATGTAACAATTTGGAAGTGCATAATGTAGCTATAATATCTCCCTTCAGGAATTTTCTAGGTAAAAAAAGAAAACAACTTTGGCCTTGCTTCAACCTAATATGAATAGTTTTAAAGGAAATATTGAAGAGAATCCATTTTCTGTAATATTTTTCACTGTTGCAATACAGATGGATAGAAGAACATTCCTTCTGTTGTTCCTAGAACTCCAAATAATTTGGTTACTTATACCTGTAACTTTGATTACGTTACCACTGTGAATGTCAGAATTTAGATTTACCAATATGTGGATACTGCAATCTTTCTATTTCTCCCTTTTCATTTTAACACTTTTGCCAGTATAGTTATCCTGCTGTGGCTGTGAGAACCAGAGTATACTGTTTTCTAAACTGTTAAATTTAAAGTCAGAATGAAGTAAGTTGAGTGATACCATACAAATGAACATGGAAAGGATCATTAGTTATGACCATAGAGCCACAGTTACCCCCTCATATGCATGTGGTTAATATGACGAAGTATGTAAGAGGGATAGCTGACATACAAATTCCCTAACAAAGTGGGCAGAGAATAGACCTCTGCAGGTCTCCAATTCCAAACTTATTCTATTTAAAAACTGTGGAAAAGGAAAGCACCTCAAGACAAAAAAAAACACCCTAAAGTGCAGTCAGTTCTTAATGCCGAGGACAGTGGTCTGCGGTACACTGACTGGGACAGGACTATTCATTTTGAGTGTAGCTTCTGTGAAGAGAGGAGAAGCTATTAGAGCTGGTCTGCACAACAATACCGATAGGAATTCAAATGGAGTCCTGAGTTATGGAAGTAATATGAAATAAGCTGCCACAATAAATAATAGAAATCATAATGAATCAGACGTAAGTGACATTACCGCTTATCTGCGTTAGTATCACAAGCTAAATAAAAAGGAACTCTGGAGATGAACACGATCCATTGCATCTGAGTCATTGTGACTTCTGTTATTTATTGGTGATTCAATGGTAAATTTGTGTCTGCTACCTTTCTCGACCTATCAAAGGCCTTTGACATGGTCAGACATGATATACTTATCAAAGCACTGTCTGATCTATGACTTAGTAAATCCTCCATAGCCTGGTTCCAAAGCTATCTAGCCAGGCATCAGCAAGCAGTATTGTGGCAGCAAGAACTCTCACCCCTTCTACCTGTCCCCAAGGTTCCATACTAGGCCCACTACTTTTCACCCTGTATACTAACAATCTCTACAATTCTACTCCCAGTGCATGTGTCAGATGATTCTACACTAATCTGTGCATCTCCTTCATTTCATGAATTCCACACACTAACACAAGAATCATTCCTTTCAGTTGAAGCATGGCTTTCCAAAATGCAACTTATTCTTAACCCTACTAAAACTAAACTTCTACTCTTTAAACCTTCTAGATCCACCTCGTTAACCATCACCTTTGACATCATGTCCAGTAACAAAACTATTATCTCTTTCGTAGAACACAACAAACTTCTTGGAGTAGAGCTTGATAATTTGAGATATGATATTCATATCTCCCAGACTATCAAGAAAGTACATAAAAAACTAGGTACCCTCTATAGAAATAGACATTATCTTATCAAACAAACAAAGCCAACCATTTTGTGCACTCACCTGATCTCTACCCTCCTCTATGATTCCCCTATTCTTACCAAGCTCAGTAAAGCAGACTTCTCTAAACTTGACTCCTGCTATAACAAAATGGCTAGATTCACCTCAGACTCTCCACTGCACAGCCTTAAGGCAGCTCAACTGGCTGGAACTCCCACAACTCTTACACTACAATCAACTTTCTCTGGCTCATAAAATTTTGTATCAACCAGAAAAGAACAGAGCACTACAAAACCTACTTCTTTCCCACTCTAATAACAGGGCTCTCCGCTCCAGTAACACATTCCTTCTCAAAGCAACTAAAGCTAATAATACAATAGGGGAATCACACTTCTCTAATTACATGTCTAAAATCTGGAATGCTCTACCTAGTCATATACCTACAATCCCTTCCTTACCACAGTTCAAGAGATCACTACAAACTCAGCTCAGTAACAACTGGCTGTGTTACTATACAACTTCAGGCTAGATCCACCACTACATTACTCTGCTCACTACTCTTCCTAACTGACTACTCATAATCCTTAAGTTGTATTAATGGGCTTAGGACCTAAGATTGTAAATATGTCATATGGAATCTTGTTTATATTTTTGCTTATTCTTATGTAGTTGAATTCTTAGACATTTGACTCTTATAATGATGTATTATTTCACGGTCTGTCTTAATTGTAATGTAAAGTTTGTACTAATAGTGATCTTATTTGTTAATTATATGTGGAGTTTTTCTCCCTAAGCATCCACTGAAAAGGGACCTCTTGAGTAAGCACTGTATAGATGTAATGTCATTAAGCCCTGGGTGGACTGAAGCATTCAAAAATATCTGCCACCAAAGCTCTCTCACTTCAATTAATAATGTCCAAGGCCTACCTCTGGGGCTGACCTCTACTTTCTCAATGATAGCAAACAAAAATGATGGTCTGGAAATTGTTGAATATGCTTGTAGAGTACATTTATAGATTTAGCCTTTCTAATTTCATAGTTATATTAATAGATTTCATCCCTAAGCTTACAGTCCGATTTTCCATTATAGAAACTATTGCACTGGTGACATATACTGTACCATAAATAATCCCCTTTATCTGACAATTACATTTTCCAGGTATTGAAATGGATGTATTATTGATAGAAAGGCTACTGCACATACAAAGAAAGGGCATTGTGAGCATGCTCCACACTTAGTCATTTGCCCCATAGTTGTTTTATCTTTAGAATGCCCCATAAAGTCATATATGTTTTTGAAACGAGTACCTTTTTTATAGACTATGTTATGTGCTTCACCTAAACATTTACATAAAATTATATTAGAAATCAGCTGTTATTTTTTTCTGATAATATTGCTAACTGCTGGTCTGTCAACTGAATATGTGGTAACAAACACATGTGCACAGCTAGCTTGTTGCTGATACATACAATTGTCTAATGCACTAGAATAGTGTTCTCTAACATTAATTTCATTAAATTAGTTTTCTATAGTACCTAGGTTAGTAGTCTCGTCCTGTAAAAGGGGTACGTAAATACCTTGAGCTCTTTTTGTTTTGACTTCTGCACACAATGATCTAAGTAATGCTTTAGGGTACCCCTTGTTTAAGAACATGGTGGAAAGTAAATCAATTTCTTTGAGAAACTCACTATGGCTAGACACCATTCTTGCTGCCCTCGCAAACTGGCTTTTAACAACTGTCTGCTTTTGATGTTGTGGATGGCAGCTGGTGTAATGTAAAAACGTATTAGACTATGTGGGCTTCCAATCGATTTAGGAAACAAGTTTTAAGCTCCCAGAAATATTTTTTTCCTTAGCTGGACATCTAAATATGCAATAGAATCCTGGTCTACATTATGAGTGAATTAAAAAAACTATAGGATTGTTTATGTATGTTATAAAATCATCAATTTAATCCACTTTGTCTAGCCAAGCTATAAAGATATCATCCAGAAACCATGTGTACATGCTCCTAGAATCTCTGTAATGGCTGTTAACTTCTCCTCCCATGAGGCCATGAGTATAATTGCATACAAAGACCCACAACCTGCTCCCATCTCAATACCTTTATTTTGATGAAAATAGTGACCTTCAAAAAAGATGCTATTATTATGTAATACAATGTCCATCAAAGCACTGAGTACATTATTTTTACTCTGGGACATTTTAAAATGTTTATCTAAATATTCTGAAAACTGTTGAAGGCCAATCGTTTGCATGTTATAGCTGAGTAAATCTTGAACATCAATAGTAATAAAAGTAATTTCTGAAACATTACTTAATTGGCTTACTCTCTTCAACAACTCCCAAGAGGCTTTTTGCAAACATGATAGATAAAAACATTTTGATTCAACATTTTTTCAGTGTATTGTGTTATGAAACTCGTTTTTGACGTGTTCACATCACCAGTAGGTTGAAAAGGTGGACAATCAACATTTGTATGGATTTTGGGCATACCAATTATCGCTGGAATTCTACGTTCCTTAACAGACAGAAATTTGAATTCATCTAGTGGGATTTCACCCTGCGTGAGCATATCATATAAAACAGTATCAGTTCTGTGGTATGCAACGTGTATCTCATTAATGGATACTTCTGTACAACTACTGTTTTGAATACATATTATTGTCTTGACAACTGTTACTTTAACTATACACTTGCTTTGCTTAGATGAATGTCATGTGACAAGGAAGCTATTTAAGCGCAAATTTTAAATTATTCTGGTTTTATCTGAAGAAATCTGTATGCCCTTTGACAAAGTGCTCATTGTACTTGGTTGTGTATTCTCTGACAGAGTTTTC
Source organism: Protopterus annectens (assembly GCF_019279795.1). Taxonomy (NCBI): domain Eukaryota; kingdom Metazoa; phylum Chordata; order Ceratodontiformes; family Protopteridae; genus Protopterus; species Protopterus annectens. Next base: position 393,114,511 of record NC_056736.1, read on the forward strand.
AGTAAGTTTTTTAGTTTGCATGTGGAGCACCTCCTCCCTGCCTCTAGGTGGAATCCTGACAGGTGCTTCAGCATGCACCGTGGATGAATTGTTGATTTTACAAATTGTACATAGCCATGCATGTTGTGACTGTGTGCATCCTGCAATGGTCTGGCATCCTTTTCAGAACTAATTCCTCTGCTTTGTATGTAGTGAGACCCAGGGATGAACATCTACCCCTTAAACATGAATGCTGTAAAGCAGGTTTAGGATATTGAATGAAAGAATGACTTCCTGTAGTTATTTGATGGGGATTTGGAACAATGTTAATTTTTTGTAAACAGTATAATTATTTTGAATTTATGCTTTGTTAATCTCAGCTGTCATCCTAAGTAATCTGATTTAATATACCCAGCCCTTTACTGATGATTGCTTCAGAGATAATTGTATTAAGAGAATGGTAACAAATATTCCCATTGTATATTCGGGCTCTTATTAAGGCAAGCTGATGTCTGAAATACCCTTGACTCTTATTGCCATTTACATCATAGTCTGCTTTATGGAAGAAGATTATTTTTCAGTTATATTCCCGTTTGTACCATGTTATTTTAGCACAATTAACTTTAAGGAGATCTGATCAGATTTCTTGATTTGTGGCTGGTACTGTACAGACAAACTACTACTCAAGGGAATATTGACCAAACATAAATGTAAACAATTAGCTTTCCTAGTAGGATTTAAAATTAATTGATCAAAAATGTTTTGTACTCTTCGTCGGGAGCTTAGGATCAGAGTTACCAGTAGCCTAGTTAGTAAGCCAGTTTGTGTTGTATGGATTGATGTCAACCAGGAGAACTAAATCTCCATTCAATAAGCCTCAAGTTAATTCATCAAGAAAATTAGCGTTTTTATGTAATGTAATAAAGGCATCTGTAATATGCCATGAAATATGTTAGACAGTTATACCATCACCAGTTGAAATTGCCCAGAACAAACAACTCCGCAAAAAGTCAGTGATTTAGTCATCAGACTGTTTACACCCTCGTATGCAGTAGGAGTTCATTGTTGGTCCTGGGTAAATGTCAGTGTTTTGGAGAGTGGACTAACTATTCAGTATCTTTCCACTATATATATATATATATATATATATATATATATATATATATATATATATATATATGACTGCAGATGCCACCTATCTATAATAAAATAATTGTCTCTAGTTTATTATTTTTCTTATACACTGGGTATTGCTGTATAGACTATGGTTGCCTGTTTCAAAACAAAGTGACCCTTCTACTAAGTTGCTGTCTTGTTCTTGCTGTGTCAAAAATCAGTGATCCCAGGGGGTAAATGCTTATAACATGAAACTTTATTCTGGCTTGATATGGATTAATGTGATTGTTTTGCACCTTTTTAACCAAGCTGTTATGAAATGGAAGAGTATCATTTAGGAACTGAGGTTCCAGCTTTTCAGCCCAGGATTGTAACCATTCATTTAAAGCCTTAACTTTTACAGCCATGCTTTGAGCACAAAGAAGAAAAAGGAAGGATGCCTGTGAATTTAGCCTTCAAGGCATATGACTGAATAACATTTGCTGATGCTGCAAAATCAAGTTTGGTCATACCAAGGGAGTGCTTTTTCAGATTAAATACATCTAACTGAATAATTAACAGGATGAAAATTAACTGTCCTTCCTGAATTTTCTTTATATTTTATGTCTCTCTCATTATCTTGGAAGGGTTACCTGAAGATATTAGCAGCAGAGTTAGCCATCATCAAAATATCCATTTGTAGCAGAGAGCAAAAGTCTGAAAGTCCTCCCTTTCCCTCACAAAATGTTCAAGATATAAAGGATTATTGCAACTCCTGAGCTGCTTCTACCTTTTTGAAATGATGTATTTGTCTGGATATTATGTCACTCTTCACATTTATCTTGCTGTTAAAAAAAATATTAGGTCTTACAGTGCTATTATTAGCAACAATGAATGAATAAGTTATATTGCTGAGAGATTCAAGTTGATCAAGCCCTATGGTCATAGCATTCAACATATCTTTAAAACTTACAATGAATATACGTTTTTTAAAAGTAAGTAGTTTAGTTGGCGGATTTACAAAGATCAGATGCATCGTACAACATTTACATTTGTAAACCCATTATTTGACAAAAGTCAGATAATTTGCCGAGAAGAAAAAAAATGGTTGGTTTCACAAGGCCTTTGAACAGTTTTCAGGGAACAGCTGATATATGTCATTTATACCTATAGGGGGAAGTTGGCTGAGACACTGGGGAAAGTCTTGTACTCTTAACTGGGTGAGGGGTGTGCACTAGGGCATTCTGCTGACTGAAAGTGGAAGCAAGAGTGAGATGGTGGGGGGCAGTGTGGAGAATATGAATAAAATAGTAAATGAATTGCAAAAAAGACATAGTTGTCACTGATAGCAATGGACTGCCTCTGGAGAAAAAAAATTGAATTAGGTAATACATATATATAAGTATATAAAACTCATGTAAATGAAACAGCAGAGATGAATTTTGAAATTAAGAGATGCTGGAGATAATGTTGATGAACATTCCAAGGAGTGAATAGAGCAAACTGTAGTTGCTGAAGAAAACATGGAACTTTTGCTGAAAGTAATGGTAATTTCTGCAGTTAAATTTCATCCTGTGTATACGTAGGGATAGAAGCGTCTTGAACCAGAAAGGATAGTGATGGCAAGGATGAAAAAGATTGAAAACGTACAGTAAGGGCAAAGGGTTAGAAATGGAAAAATGTACAGTATAATGACTCTTTAAATATAAACAACATTAAGAATTTTAGAAGAAAAGCACTACTTAGCATGGTGAAGGACATCTTTTCTTTTCGGGAGATAAAGAAAATAGAATAATGGATGGGAGAAAGGAAAAGAAGTTGATAATTTCTTCTAGATTATGAGAAACTTCATTTGTTTTGTGTTGCGTGGATAAGTGTAGTACTGTTAAAGAGATTCACAGAGAGGGTAGGTTATGGCTGAAATGGGAAGAACAATGTATGGGTATATACTGTAGCAGATTTAATACACCAGAACCAGTTCTCCCAGTGCAGTTTATTTATAGTAATAAAAAGTCAAAGCAAAGTTCATTTTCAGTTTAAAAGAAAACAGTTTTGCATAACATACTTTTGGTTACTTATTGTTAAGTGCTTTGTTTGTTAGTTCACTTTTAATGTCTCTTATTGAAACACAGTACTGTTTACATTTCATAGGCTTGGTTTTGCACTTGCGGTCAAGCTGATTTGAAATCCCTAAATAAATCCATGATAAGACTCCAGGTATTCCTTGAGCTGATCCACAAGATTTCCATTAATAATTCATGCATTTTCCACACTTCTGGTTAGGGCCCACAAAGTGTCTTCATTCTTGTCACCAAAATCCCACTATGAGAGAGACAAACATCTTTGACAATCTGGGCTTCCAACCCTTTGTTTAACAGTCCTTTACAGATAATTCACATTAGACTATGCTACTATGTGTTTTTAATACTGTAATATGTTATTGTACATATTGCAATCCAGTTCTTACTGTAATGTATGCTTTGCGATCCCTAGATACATTCACACACAGGTTACTGGTTATTCCGCAAGTAAATCCATAGGACTTCCAATGATTCTTCTGGTAATTCCTCAGCTTCTTCCGGTTAGTGTCCACCAAGAGTCTCTAAGGTCAGCCTTGAAATCCCAGTTCTTGAGAGACAAATATTTTTGATGACTGTAGATGTAAGTCATACTTAATACAGCAAGTTTTTCATGTGACTGACATGTGTCTGGACTATTATGTGATTTCACTCCTATAGTGTAATGACTATATTGCTACCATTAAGCAAACCTCTCAACCATACTGAATTACTCAGATTTTACCTGTTTTTGAGGTTCAGATAATGGGGTGCCATGATTCCCAAGTGGCACCCCTTAATTTCCGATTTTCCCGGCTCTTTTTCAAAATTTTTTGCTGACGTTATCCCGTGCGCAATGATGTCAGCTTCATATAGCTTGCCAGCCTGTCAGAATCGAGGATTTCCATTTACATGCTGCCAGCATGTCAGAATCAAGCATTTCTGTGCTTGCCAGTCTGTCGGAATCGAGCATTTGCTTGCTCAATGACATCAGCACCCGGGAACAGCATGGAGCTATGCGAGGATATCCTTTTATTTTTGCGATGCGAGGACATAGGTATTTGGAGGATATGATATACTTAAGTTTCTTTCCCTTTGGAATATGGAATTATTTTCACGATGCAAGGACATAGGGAATAGAATTGGAGTGAGGGTAGGGAACATAGGGAATGGAATTGGAACAAGGACAGGGAAGGGAAATAAAAGCGAGAACGGAATCGTTAGCTACTGGACAGAATAAATAAAGTACAAGCTGCTGCTGTGTGTGTGTGCGTGTGTGTGTGTGTGTGTGTGTGTGTGTGTGTGTGTGTGTGTGTGTGTGTGTGTGTGTGTGTGTATGTGTGTATTTTATGATATCCAGGCTTTGTACCCAATGGGGATGCAAGACACAGCAGTATTGTATTAATTGGACAAAATGTGCACGTTATATAAACTAGCAGCTGTTAACATGTTGGGTGTCAACCTTCATGTTCTTCTGTATGACCAAAGCCATATACAATACATATGAGTTCTGAAAGGCCCAATGTCTCTGCATACTTCAGAGCTCCTTTCCAGAAGTAGTTTGTACTCATACCAGCTTTCTGAATTATTACCTCCGTATTACAAGCTATCACTAACATGATGAACTTTTGCGTCATAGTTTTCTTTTGTTCTGTTCTGTTCCTCATAGAATCTTTGTGGTTTTCTGGATTCAGTGACATGCATTTGAATTTCAGACTTCATATTCTTCAGAAAATATATGGTAACACAAAACTTTTATTCTAGCAATTTTCTAAGTTTATAAGATGAATATTTGAAAAGTGTCCTTATTTTGGGGCTGTATTCCCCCATTATTGGCTTTCTCCACGTTATTTTGGGCTAAGAGGTTGAGAGCTATGGTGAGAACTGAATTCACTGAATATGTTTTGGGGCTGTATTCCCCCATGATTGGCTTTGTCCAGGTTTTTTATGCTAAGAGGTTGAGAGCTATGGTGAGAATTGAATTCACTGAATATGTGTGGGGACACTATTCTCCCATTGTTGGCTTTGTCCAGCTGTTTTGTACTAAGAGGTTAAGAGCTATGGTGAAAACTGAATTCACTAAATGATAGCCATTTAAGTTTCAGTCTTCCTATCCTTCAGGAAACAGCTGATATGGCATAGTGGTATGTTGCTCTGACTGTAGTGCACAGAGTCCTGTGTTCAAGTCTTGGCAGTGAAATGTGTGGTGGTAACACAACATTTTAATTTCTAGCAACTTTCCAAGATTATACAAGCAATGTTTCAAATCTCTCCCTGGTTTTTGGGCTTTTGTCCTCCCCCCAATAAGTTTTGGCTTTTTCTATATTTCTTGTGCTGCAAAATTTATAGATACAGTTGAGTGTCAAGTGGATTTTACAAGGAGCTGAGAGCTTTAGGGAAAGATAAGTTTAGTGCTGCTTATGGTGCTAAGTCTCCTTGCATTGTTAATAGCATAATGGGTTAAATGCTTGCTTTTGATGCAGAAGGCTGTGGGTTTTACTCCCACACTATGTAGATGCATTGCTGATACTGTACGGTGTTGTACTTTTAAAGGGGGTGGATGCTGCAGTCCCAAGACTGTCGTCTTTGGCAGCGATAACTAGTAACTATGAACCTGTTATCAGTTTGCCATCCATTCCCTATTACTAGCTTATCATTTTTTTAATGTAACATAGGAAATTTATTCCTCAAGGGCAACTGGCACATTATTTGTAGATGAAACAATGAAATATAAATATAAACTCTTCATTAGTTACATATCTCTTTAATGTGGTATTATTTAGGTGACTTTTACTTCTGCAGAGATTGTGCATATTTACTATGGTGGATTGTAGAAGTTTGAGTAGACTTACGATGGAATTGTTCCGAATTGGGCAGTTTTGTGATTATTGGTGCATGCATTTTGTTTCATTGTTTACTGGAAAAATGTTCAAAAAAACAAATTTAAAACACCCTCTAACAACTATAATGTATTATACAATGAATATAATTAAATACGGTCAGGAAGGTGTATCAAAGAACACATGTATGTTTCGTGTGCAAGGGGCCTATGATTTGAAAACAGCCCAAAGTTAATCTGTATCTGCCACTGGCCAGATGTATTTTCTTTGAAAGTGGGTTTCAGTGCTGTTTCAATGAACCTGAGTTTCAAGGGCAGAGGAGTTTTAATGCCAAGTCTTACTTTCATTGTGAGACTGCAACTGCATTGCTTTGTTTAGCAGATGTCTATTGGTGTTTGTGCTGTAAAATGTAAATTAAAACTTTTAAATGAAATCCAAATCATCGTAGAAGTAAAGCAGTATGGACATTACAGTGTTTATAGTAAATGGGGTGAAATAGCCAAGTAATGGGACACTGGAATGGCTACATTGGGATGGCTGTATATGGGGAGGCCCCATTTGACCATGATTTTGTGAGGGGGGAAGGGTGACAAAGTCAAAGACAGCCCCAGGCAGCACAAACTGTAGCTATGCCACTGATCAGTAGCCAGTAGGCCATGAAGAATGACTTTTGGAGGTCCACCTAGCAAACTATAATATTCTTTTGCTAAGATTAGAATATTGCCTTAACTACCATTAAATGCCCTACTTTTATCATTAAACCCACATACTGCAAGTCACAGAAAACAAAATCTTAAGGCTCATCATCTTCTCCCTTCACAGTGAACATCATTGCTACACATTTAAAAGAAAATGGTTACCATTTACTGCAGGATCTGGGTGTCTGGGGCCATATTTTGGTTGTCTGTTCTTCAGTTTGCATTTAAAGTTGATATCCCACAATTCCATTGGAGTGAGCGGGGTAACATAATTATATATGCAAGTTTTATGTTAATCAGCATACAGATTTGTACTTATTTTTCATGGGCCTTTGTCCAGTTTTTTGATGTTTCCAGGTTGAGGTATACCATTAAGTTTTTGCCATAACACAAGATGTAGACATAGCAGGAAGAAGTAAGACATTTCAGAATCTCCAAGATTACTTCAATGTAGAAGGGCATATGCTATGTATTGAAGAGTTTAACCTGAATTGCAAAGGTGCTAGGAAGGATGTCAGAAAATGTTTGAAATAATACAAAAAAGAAAGTAGAGAATCTTAGCCAGGTGAGTAAAACAGGTTAAATAAGTAAAATATCTATGCAAACTGAGCATATTATATAAAGTAAGTACTTAAAATGTATTGAAAATTGAGAAATAATTGCAGAGTATTCTGATTGCCTTGCAATTATTTCAGGATATAGGAGAATATATATATATATGTTTGCTGTCCACAACTTTTAATATGTCCCTTTCTGCCATCATTTTGTCAAAAGCTGTACTTTCTGCTGGTAAAATTGCATCTTTACTAATATAGGTTTTGGCTACTTTCTTATGGCCGTATTTGGAGCATATACAAAATGTACATTCTCATTGTATTAATTTTATGAAAGTACAAATAAGCAAATCTGTTCCTTGCAGTGTCTCTGGTACAGCAGAAAGTCTCCGGTTTCTTTGTGTACTTCGTTTTCTGACTCTACTATTTTTTGAGCCTTTTCATTTCAGCCTCTGATTTTTACAGTTGTATAAGCTCATTTGGATAGCTAGTTTAAGATTATTTTGAATTTTACATCCTTTTGTTTGAATTTATACATTCCTTCAGTGTTTCACATAAACACCTGTGAGTGAGTTTAGTTTTTACGCTAAATTAGTGGAAGGGATCTCCTGTGCCAGAGCTGAAACTTGAACTAATTTTAATGAACTTCTGCAAGATTCTTTTTACCCAGAGTGCTTTTCTTCTCCTTTTCTGGTTGATTATTTTCTTACTTTCTCCAGATTTCTTCTTTACTGGCAACCAGGCCTTGTAATTGCTTAGCTAGTAACTGAAATTTACCTAAATTGATATTTTTACTGTTTTTTTTTTCTGAGTTTCATTTTCCTCAGTGGAAAGATTCAACCTGTTTATCAGTGTGTAACCATCTTGCAAGAATGATTTAATTACTTTTTATTTATACTTCATTACTCTCCATACCCCTTTTTCAGCTACATATGCTTTGTCATCCATTTTGCTTTCAGATTTCTGCCAAGTACCTCATTACACTACTTTTTTATGGCTTTCCATAGTTTTTTCACCAACATTGCCTTCTAGTTTTCCACATTTCCTCTCATCCTTGTGTCTGCTGTTCTTCATTTAGTCCTTAGTCAAATAGTTTACTGTTACAATGAAAAATAGGCTCCCTACTGAAATGTTTTTACTCAAAAAAATCATTGAAAATACAGAAAAAGAGTGGATCTTGGACATTGCTCTTCTTCTTTAAATAGTCTGGGAAGTGCTCCTCTCAGAAAAAGTATATGGTACTTTATTTTTTGTCCATTTAATCTCCATGTTTTGGGACTCACTCAGTGTTACCTGACTAATACCATAGTTTTCTTGCCACATTCACATCTGTAGCACCAGTTCTGCATTCTTGGAATGGCCTTTGTAATACAAGTGTGACAAAAAGGTCAGCTTTACTATGCCTGCTGAACCTCTGTAGATGTTCATTTATTCAAAAAGGTGTTGCCTTTTATTATATCTGTCCATTTAGCAAAGAAGATCAATGTTAGAGTTGCTAACAAGCTTTATCCTGTAGTCCTGGGTTTAATACCCTCAGTTTCCCTTTGCCTGATGTGCGACTCTGAGAAAATCAGTTAACTAAACAGTAATTCTAAGTCACGACCCCAATGGACAAATATGAAACAAGCAAGCAGAAGTGTTAGTTACAGATGTTGAGTTGTGGCTACCAATTCCCATGATTGTAGAGGTATTGTATTTGATTAAATTATATGCTTCCCACAGGAATTTTTTGAGAAATAAAGTAATTTATACCTGCTGTCTTCACTTTATTTTGTTTGCCCATATGACCAGCTGAAAACATTCTGCATTCAGCTATGTTAATATTACCATGTGCAGCATGTTTCAGTAGTTAGGGCACTTTTGCCTTTAGACAGCCATGACAAAAACTCCTGACTGCTCTTTTTATATTTCTTTGTCTTTATTACAACACTGTGTGTTTTTCCCAGTTTGAGAGCTGAAGAGATTACGTATGTCAGCACTCTACCAGGGGCACACAGCAGTAATAGCAATACTTGATCAAAGAAGAAAGGGTTAAAGGGGATGAGAAGGTGATGCATGCTGTAGGGCAAAGGAGAAGGCAGACTTGGAATACCCAAATATCCAGGGGTATGAGAACTGTAAATCATGCTTTCTGTTCTTCTTGGTGCCATTGGAAGTTGCCTGTCTGTTGTGCATATAACACTCATTTCTTTCACTTAAATGTGCCTTGTATGTACATGTTTTTGTTTTTACTTTTAAAGATAGTATACAAAGATGAATTAACTGCTCAAAAATGGAAAGCAATTGGGTAGAATAGGTACAGTAAGTGACTGTCCTGATGTGTGTTGCAATATTATTAGTAATTTAAAGAAAGCTTTTATTTTTCAATTAGAAAGATAGGTTTTGCATGCTGCTGCACGCAAGGAACATTGCTTCTGGCAAATGCATCATCGCGCTGTTCAGTTTGATGATGCAGCTGATGAGAAGAAGAGCTGTGGAGTAATAGCAGATGTGAAGTTGTTCTATCTCGCCGTTCATTCTTTATTGATGGGTTCGGAGCCGATCCCTCGGCTCCGATAACAGCCAATTGCAAAGCTCGAGGTCTTCAAATAGCTCAAGGCCAAGTCTCTATCCTATGATGCACCTGTGAATTACCCCAGATGTAGTTTGCCGCTGCAACAGATCGAAGGTTCTGACTTAGCTCGAGCCAGATAAGCAGATTTTCATTAAAAATCTTTTTCTAAAAGTTTTTTGATAGATAGTATAGTAGTTAGTTAGCATTGTTTATAAAGCTCTTATAGCTTTGAGTGTGTTTTCCCTTCCCATTTACTATATTTCTTATATTTCTAGTTGGCCTCTCTTAGGCCTGGTTAGTAGTACTTCCTCTAGGTGTGGTTTGTCTAGCCTTCAAAATTTATATAAGGCTTGTACAGTAAACCTTGTTGTATATATAAGGTTATTTAGTGACATTTGTCATTTTTTTCTTAGATAGTTGTATTTTTCTAAGATTGTGTGTGATATATCTTGCCCTTTTAGGCTTAGTAGTGTTTGTATTAAATAATGTTATTAGCAGCTATCTGTTTTTGTTGCATAGTCTGCTAGTGTGCTATCACTTCTTCTGTGTGTGAGTGTGTTTAGACTACTTTATTATGGTTTGCCTGTATTTGCTATTGAGAAAATTTACTGTTGTAGTTTTTTGCTTGTTTACAGTAAATATTCACTGTCTCTACTATGGCTGATCAAGATAAACATTCCAAATCTGGATTCAAAAAGTGCCCAAAGTGTGGCCAGAAAATGTCAGTCACAGACAGCCACGTCAACTGTGTTTATTGTCTAGGGGCTCTGCATTTGCAAGACAATTGTGCCATTTGTCATTTCTTCTCCTCTAGGGTCCTGCAGGAAAGGAAGAGGAAATTAATTGATAGAGGCTTGTTGAAGCCTTCTTTTTAGGAAGCTTTGAGTGACCAGGATGGTTCCAAGTCTTCCAAGACTTCGGACTCAAAAAAATTGAAAAGGTCATTGACTTTGGCACCACTGTCTTCGGAGCCGACAGTCCTTTCCTTTCGGAGCCGGTCCCCAGTCTTGGAACCAGTCTCCGAAGCTCCGAAGAGTCCTGTTCTCCAGTCAGTACCACCATTGGTACAATCGCCTCAATCTATCAGCCTATCGGATCTGGACTTGGATCGTGTGGTACAGAAGCTGTTGTCAGCACCGGCATTAGGCAATGTGATATTGGCTTTGACCAAAATGGCTTCGGAGCCGAAGACCATTGCATCGACTATTACTATTTCTCCTCCAAGCCGTGCTGGTCCTTCTGAGCCGATGGAGGCAGACCTGATGTTAGTGGAACCCTCGGAGCCGACACCTCCTCCAGTGTCTTTGGCTCCGTGCACTCTGACATCCTCGGTGCCTATCTAGGAGTCTAGGAGCCGACACTCTCTGGTCGGATCTGGGCAGGTCAGTCATACTGACTTGGCCTCTCGGGGCCTCGGCTCGGATGAGCTCGGCTCCTAACTCGGGCTCGGAGCCCACTGTCTGGGTGCCAGGGGTGTTGACAGTTTCCTTGGATCAGTCAGCTCCCTCACATCGGAGCAGAGGTGCATTCAATGCCATGATTAGTGTCATGTCTCCCAGGACATCCTCAACCTCAGGTCTGCCCGCCTCCTCCCCAAAAGTGCCTTTGTCTGCTTTTGTATCACATGTTCTGACCAAGCGTAGAGACCCAGAGCCTCAGGATGACCCAATGGGTGGCCCCTGTACTTCTGAGACCTCACCAGAGGCCCCCGCTGATGAGGTTCCCAGGAAGAGATTGTGCAAGGGGAAGCACCTAGACTCACCGCAGGAGTCTCTCACATTGGATACTGACTTAGATGAGTCAGAAGGATCCCCACGGTCCCCCTCTGAGCATATGTCATTTGCTGAGATACTTGAGATCCTTAGGCAGAGGGGCGACTGGCAGTCCAATGACCCTAATGAGGATGAGTCAGTTCTCCTGAATGCTTTCGGGTCTCAGCCCTCCACCTCTTGGGTGACTCTGCCCTTAGATGAGTTGATGCAGCTGGTCTCACAAAGGGCGTGGGAGTCTCCGGATACTATGGAGCCTGTCCCTAGGAAGCCTAACAAGTTTATTTCTGCCTCTCTGGACAAAACATATTTAACTAAAGGTGTTTCGGTTGATGCCATGGTGGTGGCAGCCACCAAGAAGGAAATGTCTGAGACCTCCTTGTCTATCCATCCTCCTAATAAAGATTCTAGGATTGTGGATAGATATGGGAAGCACATGTTCAGTTCAGCGACCTTTGCTCTTCGTTCGCTGAATTACTTAACCCATTTCAATAGATTACAAAGAGATCTCCTTAAGGAGTTGGGAGATGCTTTTCAGGGTACAGTGGCTGCAGGAGCCTCCAACAAAGTTGCTGCCCAGCCTGCTAGCCTTAATTCTATTGTCAGATCATCCATGCATCTCGTATCCTATGCAGCTGATGGAACAAGTAGGGCAGCAGGTACAGGAATTGCTCTTGGGAGACATTCCTGGATCTGCTTGTGTTCCTTCGTGGAGCCCTTCAAGTCATCCTTCGTGAACACTCCCTTTGATGGCTCGTCCCTTTTTGGGCCTAAAGTGAAGGAAACCTTAACCAGGTGTGAACAGGACGGAAAGACTCTGTCTGCTGTCGGGGTCTGTTTTTCCACCCCTACCCAAACTATCCCAAATATCAACAGGGAGGAAAAATGTGGTTTCGAAAAGCCCAAGGAGCCTTTCAGGACATACGTGGTGAACCCCCCCCCTCCAAGGGCAAAGGAGGGGGGTAATAATGGAAGATGCTGCCCTCGCGGCAGAGGGGGTCTGCAACACGAGGGTGACAGAGATCACTTCTCTGGGAAGCCCTACATTTGCTCCTGAAAGGAGGCCTGACCGTCCTGCTCTGGAGGCAGTCGGGGGTCGCTTGTCTTTGTACCCAGATGCCTGGCTCAAAATAACAAAAGACAGCTGGGTACAAAGTATTATTTCCAGAGGATATTTCATTCCTTTCGCCACACCCCCTCCAGTAGTAAGAAAAATCCCGGACATTCCACCCAGTTACAAGGAACAGGCAGATGTTCTTCATCTCACATTGCTGCAGTCCTTACACTTGGGTAGTCCGCTGTCCTCGGTCGGCCCGAATATCAAAGTATAAGGCTGACGTCGGTCAGGGCGCATTTGACTGACATCAGGACGTCAGGGTACAAATGCGCATGACCGACGTCATATCCTTAGTCTTTTTTGCCGCATGGTCCGATGCAGAAGCAGCATTGCAAGTGCCGGTTGGCGTTCTGAGATTTTTCGATTTAGAAGTTTCAGACCGAGTTCAAAGTTGGCTAAGTACCCCGTTGGGGAATATTTTAGTTTTTCTTGCCTCAGTCATTTACCGGATGTCAGAAAAAGTTAATAATTGCATTTCTTGTGGGAAACAGATACCGCATAGAGATTATCATACTTTGTGTATTCCTTGCTTAGGGCCTGAGCACGACGTTGTTGGCTGTCGCTCTTGTGCTAGATTTAATAAACGCACTATAAAGAGAAGGTTGGATTGTGCAAGGTTAGTCTTTGGGAAGCGGTGCAACTATAAAATGCCGCCGGATGCTCCGCCCGCTTCTTCGAAGAAGCGCAAGGACAAGGCAGTTAAGCCTAGGCTAGAAGAACTGTCTGTACCGGACGCCGGTTCTTTAGAGGTGTCGGTGGAGCCGGTGGCTCCACCGGAGGTTTCTTTGTGTTCCCAGGGTGAGACCTTATTATTGCAGGATGTGGCCTCTCAGGAGACTAGTCAGGCTGAGGGGGCTTCTCATGTTACTATACTCCCCTCCCTTCCTAAGGTGGCTAGGCCCTCTCCTTCTGTTTCTAAGGCTTCTCCCAGGGGCAGGCCAAGTTTGGCTTCAGTTGGTGTTACCCCTAGCTCTTCAGGTACTGTGCCCAAGAAGCATATGCTTAAAATGGCAGAAGATTTGATTACTTTGATTAGGGGTTCTATGCCCCCTCCTGATAAGAGACCTAGGGTGGAGCCTGAGCTGGGGGGTTTTGAGCAGGCTTCAGATGTTTCAGAGTCTTCGGCTGAAGACTTGCAGGAGTACTCTCCTTATTCTGATTCTGATGTGGATGATTCTACTCCTTCTGCTACTCCTCCTGGGGATTTTTCTTTTTCAGAAACTCTTCATTCCATGCGGGAGCATTTTAAGTGGGAAGGTCAGGACTTTTCTGATTCCAGGAAAAGGCTTAGGGAATTTCTGTTTTTACCCCAGCATAAGCCTTTGGCTATACCTCCTGTTTTGGATGTAGTGGAAGATGTTTTTACAGAAGCTTCTCTTAATCCTGATTCTTTGCCTCCTGCTCCTGTTAAGCCGGATAGGTATTACAGGGTGCCTGAAGCTCATAAGTATCTTTTTAAGAGTCCTAGGGCAGACCCAGAAACTGTTAGCCAGGGGCCTAAAGGTGTTAAGGCTTCTGTTGTTAAGAATCCGGTTCCTGCAGACAAGGAGGCTAGGGCCTTGGATAGATGGGGAAAGAAAGTCTATACTTCTTCCACTCTTGCTATGAGGGCTCTGAATTGCCAGTTTCACATGTTGAAATACCAAAACTATCTCCTTTCACAATTGAAGTCTAAGGTTGATGCTCTGGCAGTAGGTATTGATTGTAAAGAGTTGCAAGATTTAGTGCATGTTTCTGAACAGGTGGGTAAGCATTCTTTGCAATGTGGTTTTGATGCTGTACAGGCCTCTTCTAGGGTGGCTGCCACTGGGTCAGTTCTTCGCAGGCACGCCTGGCTGAGGGATCAGAATTTGTCTGAACATGTTAAAACAAGGATTTTAGATGCTCCTTTACAATCTGACGTGTTATTTGGTCCTCCTGTTGAGACAGTTTTAAAGAAAATGGAAGACAAGGCTAAGTCTATGCAGACTGTTAAAGATTTTTTGCAGGTCCAGCCTCCTAAGTTTAGTAGAAATTGGCCTACTAAAGGGTGGACGTATCCTTCTTATGATTCACAGTCTAGGGGTAGATCTAGACGTGGTAAGGGCAGAGCCTAGGGCTCTTTCAGGCCTAGAACAGGGAGTTCTCCTGCACAGGCTTCGGGTGAGGGCAGGGGTCAGTCCTTTCGTAAGCAGACCCAATGACCTACCTTTTCCGCTGCCAGAGCCTGCTCGTCTGGCAGCACCTTTGGGAGGAAGGTTGGCACTTTTCAAAGAAAATTGGAGTTTAATTACCCAGGACAGATGGGTATTGGATATCATACACCACGGCTACAGGTTTTATTTCCATACCTTGCCTCCTTTCAAAGGCATGCCAGACGTTCCTCCTCAACAAAAACTAGAGGCTCACAAACAGGTTTCTCTGTTGCTCCAGCTAGGGGCCATACAGCCGGTCCCTCTGCCAGAAGTGGGCCTAGGATTTTATTCTCGCCTGTTCCTAGTACCAAAGAAGGGGAACACGTGGAGACCAATTTTGGATTTATCTATCCTCAACACTTATCTGGACATTCCCAAGTTCAAAATGTTGACGTTGCAGCAGCTTTTACCTCTGCTGGGCAAAGATCATTGGATGGTAACTTTGGATCTCAAGGAGGCTTACCTTCATGTTCCTATCAGACTAAGTTGCAGAAAGTATCTGCGTTTTCGAGCTGGGACTTCTCACTATCAGTTCTCTGCATTGCCCTTTGGCTTTTCTACTGCGCCCAGAGTGTTCACGAAAGTTCTGGCTCCAGTGATAGCTTTCTTCAGACTAAAAGGAGTACAGATCTATCCTTATTTGGACGACTGCCTAATTCTGGCTCAAGGAAGAGAAGAGCTTCTTCATCATTTGGAATATGTGATAGCAGTGCTAAGATGCCTAGGGTATTCTGTGAACGAAATAAAGTCCAGTCTAGTACCCTCTCAAGACATGTGCTTTCTGGGTGTGAGACTGAATACAGCATCCCAGATGGCCTTTTTAACCCCGGACAAACAAAAGAGTCTATCCCTTTACTTCCATCAACTATCTCATCAGTCCGGGCTGACTGCAAGGACAGTCCTTCAAGCCTTAGGGTTCATGGCATCTTGTATTCTGGTGCTTCCCAATGCCAAACTGCATATGAGGAAGCTACAATGGTATCTCAAAATGTATGGACACAGCACTGCCAGGATCTGGACACTGTCATTCAAATAATACCTTGCATTCAAAAGGAATTTTTGTGGTGGGCTCAGGAATGTCACCTAAACAAGGGACTCTCTGTGACCCGGCCAGAGGCGAGTCAGATTTTAACGACAGATGCCTCAGACAAAGCTTGGGGAGCTCATCTAAATGGAAAGTGGATACAAAACAAGTGGCCTGTCAGACTACAACATCTACATATCAACATGAAGGAGATGTTAGCAGTCCAGTTTGCATTAATAGCTTTCAAGGAATTACTTCTTCCAGGGCAGGTGTTGATTCTAACAGACAACACAACTGTCATGTGGTACATCAACAAGCAAGGGGAACGATTCTTATCCTCTATGCAGGCAAGCAATGATTTTGTGGGAGACTGCTCTCAGTTTACAGCTCAATCTTCAGGCAAGGTTTCTGCCAGGAGCACAGAACTCCTTAGCAGATGTGTTGAGCAGACAAATTATGGATCCCCACGAGTGGAAATTGGATCCTCATGTATTTCAGAAATTGACAGTGTCCTGGGGAACTCCAGACATAGATCTGTTCGCTTCTCCACTAAACCATCAGCTGCCAAGGTTTTGCACAAAAGGTTTCATCCCACAGCTTGGAGAGTGGATGCTCTTTCTTTCAATTGGAGCAATCTTCATGTGTATGCCTTTCCACCTCTGCCTCTCCTCCCAAAGGTACTTCTAAAGGTCAGACAGGACAAGCCAAGGATGATTTTAATAGCTCCGGATTGGCCTTGACAACACTGGTACCCATTACTGAGAAGTCTGGTATGGAAGCCTCCATGGCCTTTGCCTTCGATTCCACACCTATTGTCGCAGGAGGACAGCCATTTGCTAAATGTCAAGCTTCACTCTCTGCACCTAACAGCCTGGCATATTCTGTTTTGAACCATAGTGGGCCTCCACTTCCTCAGCAGGTTTTGAATGTTATTTTGGAAGCTAGGAGGCCTAGTACAAGGAAAGTGTACGCAGACAAATGGAAGAGATTTTTGTTTTGGAGTGCAGCAAAAGATTTTGATGTTTCTGAGCCTAATTTGTGTGTGGCTCTTCAATATCTTACTGAGTTACTAGACAAAGGTTTGTCTTTCTCTTCTATTAAAGTTCATGCTGCAGCAATTTCAGCTCACTATGATTGCAACCCACCATTGTTTTCTCATCCTTTGTTCAAGCAATTTCTTAGAGGGGCAAAGAATATAAGACCCCACGAAGAGCTCCTACTCCTGCTTGGGATCTCAATTTTGTGTTGGAGAAACTCACTCTACAACCTTTTGAGCCTGCAGCTACTGCTGAGTTGAAATATTTATCATGGAAGACTGCTTTTTTGTTGGCTATTACCTCTGCAAGAAGGGTTTCTGAATTACAGGCCCTTATGGCAGTTGAGCCTTTCTTGATTTTCCATAAGGATAGGGTATCATTACGTACTAATCCTTCCTTTATGCCTAAGGTGGTTTCTAGTGTGGCTTTAAACCAAACTATTCATTTGCCTACTTTTTATGCAAATCCCCAAAATAAAGGGGAAAAGATTTTGCACACTTTAGATGTCCACAGGCAGTTGCGTTATTATTTGGACAGAACTAAAGGGTTCAGGCAGTCTCAGCAGTTGTTTGTTTCTTTTGCTTTGAGTTCTCAGGGCAAGCCTGTGTCAAAACAAACTATTTCTAAGTGGATTGGGTTTTGCATTACTTTCTGTTATTCCCATCATGGCAAGGAGATTCCAGCTGGGATTAGGCCTCATTCCACTAGGGCTACTGCCACTTCCACAGCTTTTTTGAGGGGAGTGGCAACCAAGGATATTTTGGAGGCAGCTACTTGGAGTTCTGTGCATACTTTCTCTAGGCATTATCACCTGCCACTTTACTCTAAGTCCAGGGCTGGTTTTGCCACTGCTATTTTGCAGGGCATTTTGGCAGCTCCTGCTTCCTTGTAGTTAGCCATCCTCCCTTACCTCTGCTTTGGGATTCTACCCAAGTGTAAGGACTGCAGCAATGTGAGATGAAGAACATAGTACAGTTTTGTACCTACCATAAATGTAGATGTTCGAAGATCCACATTGCTGCAGTCCAATTTACCCTCCCTCCTTCCCCTCTGTAGTTAGAGGTGGTTGTGTGGGTTGGGTTGTACATATTGTGTATATTGTATATGTTGTACATATAGTTAGTGCAAGGGTGGTTGGTTGGTTGTTTGCTGTCTTTTGGTGTTGACCGTTATTTTTAGGGTCTTCTGACATCTGGGGCAAGAAAAGACTGAGGATATGACGTCGGTCATGCGCATTTGTACCCTGACGTCCTGATGTCAGTCAAATGCGCCCTGACCGACGTCAGCCTTATACTTTGATATTCGGGCCGACCGAGGACAGCGGACTACCCAAGTGTAAGGACTGCAGCAATGTGGATCTTCGAACATCTACATTTATGGTAGGTACAAAACTGTACTCTATAGAGGTCCAAACATTATTAACAAAAAGAGTCATCCAACCAGTCCCAGCAGACCAAACAGGGTCCAGAACTTACTCAAGATTCTTTTTGGTTCCAAAGAAGACAGGGGACTGGAGACCCATATTGGACCTCAGCAGACTGAACCAATATGTAAAGAAAGAGAAGTTTCAGATGGTCTATACTTCCCTTTTTAGGGAAAGACAATTGGATGTACTCGATAGATCTCAAGGATGCATACTACCACATAAAAATGTCCAGACCATCCAGGGATCATCTGCGCTTCTGGCTGGGAGCCAGTCACTACCACTTTCGAGCCCTGCCCTTTGATCTCACTACTGCTCCCAAAGTGTTCACCAAATGTATGGCAGTGGTCACGGCTCATCTGAGGCGTCTAGGATTCCAGGTGTTTCCGTACCTAGACGATTGGCTCCTTACCACCACCACCACCAGGCATCAACTCATTCAGGCCAGGGAGTCCACTCTGTCACTCTGCAATCATCTTGGCATTACAATCAACTCAGAAAAATCTGCCTTGTCACCATCGCAGTATATCGTTTTTATCGAGGCAGAGTTGGACACCACCACCAGTCTAAGACTTCCGTTGGAAAGAGTCATTCTAATTCATCAACATGTCAGCATCCTGTTATCAAAACACAAAGCACCAGCAACAGGAGTTCTGAAAATATTAGGCATGATGGCAGCAGCAATTCTAGCCATACCATTTGCTCAGATGCACATGCGGGTTCTTCAATGGCTGTTGTTCACTCAATGGACTTACCATAAGCTACCCATGGATCACAACATACTGATCACAAATTCTTGCAAGAAGGACCTGCAGTGGTGGTTGACCTCACTCCATGTCACAGTAGCACACCTATTTGTGCTACCCCCTCCAGCAGCCACTGTGACCACTGACGCTTCCCTGATAGGGTGGGGGGCATTTTCAAGGAAAGACTGCCCAAGGCACATGGACCGACCAAGAGACACTTCTGCATATCAGTGTCCTAGAGAAGAGAGCAGTATGCTTAGCGTTGCAATACTTCCAGGACTCTCTTCCTCTGGGCACGATTGCGATTCAGGCAGACAACATGTAGGTGGTCTGGTATTTGAACAAACAAGGAGGAACCAGGTCTAGTCGAGAGACTATCAGAGTTTGGCAATGGGCTGTTTCCACCCATCACTTTCTGTTGGCAACGCACATCCCAGGGAGATCCAATGTGATAGCAGACAAACTGAGCAGGGCAAACTTGTTGCCCCACGAGTGGTCCCTCAAGAAAGAAGTTGCAGACAGGATTTTCCGCAGATGGGGCCAGCCTTGCTGCAACCTTTTTGCCAATCACATGAACATGAAATGCAGAAGCTACTTTGCCCTGATTCCCCCTCCAGGGGAAGCCCCAAGGGACACACTCGCACACAATTGACCTCCAGGTCTCCTCTATGCATTTCCACCAATCCCATCAGTACCCAAATTTCTACAGAAAGCAAAATCCCTGGGAAGGACCATCATACTTATAGCCCCTCACTGGCCTTGTCAGATTTGGTTCCCCTTCCTTTGACTTCATCTGGTGGAGGATCCTTGGATCCTGGACCCAGTTTTAGACCTTCTGACGCATCCGTCAGGGGGTCTTCTTCCTTCTTTGCAGTCCCTGAAGCTGACAGCTTGGCTGCTCAAGTTCCCATCATAGCCAGTTTCCGTAACCTTTCCAACAAGACAAAACAGATAATTTTGTCCCCTTGTAAATCTTCTACCAGAAAGCTATAGCTGAACAAATGGAAGAAATTCTCTACATGAGCCTCTAAAAATAATATTGATCCTTACCAAGCTCCTATGGCTTCTATATTAGAATTCTTGACTATGATTTTCAGTAAAGGAGCTGCAGCAGCAACAGTTCAGGTTCAATTGGCTGCTATCTCTAATTTTCATCTTGGATTTGAAGGGTGGAATATCATGTCTCACAAGTTATCCAAAGCATTTCTTAAAGGGACCTTTCATATTAGGCCACCTGCGAAATCTCCCAATTCCCCATGGAATCTAAATTTTATGCTCTCACGCATAATTCTTCCGCCATTTGAACCAGCTTCATCTTGTGATCTCATATTTTTGTCTTGGAAGACCAATTTTCTGGTAGCTATCACTTCTGCTCTCAGACTGTCAGAGCTTCAGGCTTTATCCATCAAGCCTCCTTATTTGATATTTCACACTGACAGAGTTTCACTTAGAACAAATCCCTCATTCTTGCGTAAAGTTTGCACCGAAACCAATCTCAACCAAGTTATTGATTTGCCAGTTTTTTCCCCCAATCATTCTAACAATTTAGAGTATATGCTGCACAAACTTGATGCTCACCGACAGCTCGGATTTTATTTCGTTAGAACAAAAGATTTCAGGAACTCAGACCAGCTTTTTGTTTCATTCTCAGACTCCAGAAAAGGGAGACCAGTGACTGAAACAACACTATCTAAATGGTTATCTGATTGTATCACCTTTGCCTATTCAGCTTCCAATATGCCTTTACAACAAAAGATCAAAGCTCAGTCAACCAGAGCAGTTTCTACATAATCTGCATTTTCTGCCAGACTTCACATTGACAACATCTGTGCAGCAGCCACTTGGTCAAAACCTCATACCTTTATCACTCACTACAAAGTTGACAAGGCCTCCAGGCACAGGGCTTCCTTTGGATCCACGGTCCTGAGAAATATACTCCCGTGAGCCACCCGAGGTTGATGGTGCTTGGGACACTACCCATCAGTAAAGAATGAACGGCGAGATAGAACAACTTCACATAAAGAAGTTATGTACTTACCAAAATTTTCCATGTGAGTTGTTCACCTCGCCTTCATTCTTACGTCCCTCCCTCCTGGGCTGATAGATGACCGCAATGCTGGATCCATCCTGGTTACTCAAACCTTCTCCTCTTTTTTTATAGGAATATAACAATGACATATGGTATTAGTATACGCAGCAAACAAGATCTGAGGTAATTCACAGGTGCATCATGGGATAGGGACTTGGCGTCGAGCTATTTGAAGACCTCGAGCTTTGCAATTGGCCATTATCGGAGCAGAGGGATCGGCTCCGAACCCATCAATAAAGAATGAACGGCGAGATAGAACAACTTCACATCTGCTATTTACTCCACAGCTCTTCTTCTCATCAGCTGCATCATCAAACTGAAAAGCGCGATGATGCATTTGCCAGAAGCAATGTTCCTTGCGTGCAGCAGCATGCAAAACCTATCTTTCTAATTGAAAAATAAAAGCTTTCTTTAAATTACTAATAATATTGCAACACACATCAGGACAGTCACTTACTGTACCTATTCTACCCAATTGCTTTCCATTTTTGAGCAGTTAATTCATCTTTGTATACTATCTTTAAAAGTAAAAACAAAAACATGTACATACAAGGCACATTTAAGTGAAAGAAATGAGTGTTATATGCACAACAGACAGGCAGCTTCCAATGGCACCAAGAAGAACAGAAAGCATGATTTACAGTTCTCATACCCCTGGATATTTGGGTATTCCAAGTCTGCCTTCTCCTTTGCCCTACAGCATGCATCACCTTCTCATCCCCTTTAACCCTTTCTTCTTTGATCAAGAATGAAGGCAAGATGAATAACTAAAATGGAACATCATGTTAAGTACATAACTTCTTTTTGTTTTTGTTTCGCCTCAGTCATTTTACTATTGTAAACAACATGATTTTTTTATAAGCTGTAGTATATGGAAAATAATATCAGTGCATTAACTTCTACTTGATGGCTTACACTTAAGTTACTTAGGAGCCATTTGACAGTAAGGGTTAATTTAGCTTAGTTTTGTAATGTCACCAGGAATTACAAGTGTTGACACTGTATTCCATGTTGTGTTTGCCATTTCTCTTCAGTCTTTCATAGTGTATTCTAATAGTATTCAAAAAGCAAAATAAGATATGTACTGTCATGGGTTTATGGTTTGCATGAGGGTGTTTTTTAGTTATGAATTGCATTAAAAATGCATTTTTTTAAATCATTGTTCTGTTCAGATTTGCAGCCAAGGAAACAACTCACTTTTGTCTTCAGTGATATCTCTGGGTTGCCCAAGGGGTGCACATATCTCTTACACATAATAGGAAGGGCACTGATATCTACAGTGATACTGACAACTTTTAAACAGTTATTTTGTCTTAAACTTCCAGTTTAAAGTGAAAATAACATTACATATGACATTAAAACCGAAGAACGTTTGGCAAAGATAAAAAGATGTTGATGCAGTCTTGTTTTTCTGTTTTTGTTTTTATCTGTAGTTGAAATTCCTATGGGAAGGAAGCACTGGCCATTAGCACTTAATATTTGTTTATTTATTTATTTATATATTTAGTTTTGCTTTTGGTCTAAGAAGCATTTTGGAAGACTACTTGGTAGTGTTAAAGTGCTTTCAAGTTCTTTGTTAATTTTTTAAGTTCCTTTTATAGCCACTACTAAGTTCCGAAAGCACCTTAGCACTTTCCTGGCTACCCTTGACTTAAGATTTGGTGAGTACTTAGATTATTTCCTTGATTTTTAACCCTCCCAAATGCCCTTCCTGTCCTTCCTTTGGCTGTAGTCTTGGGTGAGGTAGGAGATGGCTGCTCGATATCACACTTCCAGTTCTACCAGTCAGTACTGGAGAGCTTCCTTTCCCAGCTGTAGTCAGTGAGGAGAAGGTAGGTCTGTTTTATGATTGAAAGGCTCTTTGTACCATTTACTTGAAGATCACTCAGAAGCATTGTTTAGGATCGTCTAAAACTTACTTTTGCATTCCCCTTAAGAAGTGCTTAGCAGACTTGACTGGCTGATTTATGACCACATTTGTGGTATTAATGACTTCAGTGCTGACCCCACCCCCTGGCAACCAAAACAGAGTCATTAAAACTCTTTTGCCCTTTCTTTGCTACATTTGCCTCTGAATTCAGTTTTCCTTCAAGAAATGATTGTTGCTCAAGTTAGGCTCCTTTTTATCCATATTACAGCTCTCATCTTTTTATCGTGTAGTTTGGCTTTATTTGTATCTGGTTTTATAGAGTTATTTGAGCAATGCAAGGATAGCCTTATGCCATACTTTTTGATAAAACATACTATTTTTTCAGAATCCAGCTTTTAATCAAAAATGTCCTGTTAAGTTATTATGTGGTAAAATATTATTGGGTGTTAAGACTCTGACTTTAATTAATTGCTTTTGTTTGTGGCACTGTAACTTTTATACATAAAAATGTTTAACCCTACTCTAAATAATAAAATCAGTGAATCTAGAAAGGGATACAACTACCTTCCTACCACTATTGTCTTCAGCTCTGTAAAATGTTACCTTCATTTTTGTCCTGTCTCTGTCTGTGCTGCATATTGCTCTGTGCTGTTCATTTTGGAAATATTTGCCTGATAATATGCATAATTTCATTTTGTTCTGATATGTATGTTAAGTAACTGTTGCTGCAAAATCAGTGCTCATTGGTTCTACCATTCTGGTAGCAATGAAAGGTATGTTACTTCAACCCCTTCTTTTGTTTCTGTTTAGTACAGAATATTGTCTATTTATTAATCTTATAAATAATCCATAAGCTGTTTTTTCCATCTCTTCATGATAGCCCTAACCATGATACTTTGTGGAGTGAACATAAATATTTTGTGAAGATATTAATTTTTGGTGGCTTCATCTTGCAGTTATGCATACATAGTGAGATTCCAGCTTTTGTATTTGCTAATGCTCTGTAGAGTGAAGGCACATTACTGATGTTTAAGTCTATGTCTAGTTTAGTCAGTCTTGCCCATTAATATTTCTTGGTAGGCAGCCTGTTTTACAGCATTTGATTTCTAATGAGAGGACATTTCTCTCTGTATTTTTAGGATCTGTTTCTTTGTACATTTCAGATTGTACCCGGAAACCGTTTGACAATTAGTGTTCTTTTCCTTTTCGGAACAAGAAGAAAATGAGGTCTCTAAACACTTCTCAAGTGAAAGTATATCCACACATAAAAAATGAAGTGATACTTTCCAAGAAAATGAAAAAGTACAAATTAAACACTGAAACTTTACAGCACTTACTAATTTATTAAAGCTTGTGAGAATTTTTAGGCATCATGGATCCTTACTTTCTTCCATTTTCTTGGAAAGTTTTGCTGTTTCATCTTTTATTTTTCTGACAAGAAAGTATTACATTGTCTGCCTTACTTCCAAGCTTACATTACCTATCTTATTGTTTTCTCTTCATGATCAGATTTTGGATCATATGATATACAAGGCTAAAAAGTCTGCCTTGCCAAGTTACAAGCTTCATGCTATACCTCTTCTTTTTTAACGAAACTGAGGCCTGTTAGTGCAGGAGTAAGTTTAAAGGTACCCATCCAATTGTCCAGGTTATATTTGAGGGAAGACAATTAATCAGATTTCTTGACTGCAGAAGATGTCTATTCCTTAACAAGAGAAATCACTGGGTGATAAACATCTCCATCCATCGTGTTTTCTTTATTTGCTGATATAGGTTACGATCTCTGGTTCTAGTGTTAGCCAAGCTAGAGTCTTCACTTTGTAATACCTTAAACCTCCTATACTGGAGGCCCATAGGATATATGAATATGACCCTGTAAGAACATACAATTGTTTCAGCTACATGACTTTTTATTTTTTATATTTTTATGTCCTTATGCTACATTCTGGACAACAAAGTTAAATGCCACTAGCTGTATTTATGCCATGTTTTGCTCTTTTTCTGAGATCATTAGTACAGTACATAAGTAAATTGTTTGGCTATACTTTGGAAACGTTGACCTTAAAAGCAAGCCTGATATCCATAAACACTAGGGTGACTGCAGGATATCCCAGATAGCAGTTAAACTAGAGGGTAAAACAGTTACACAAATAATCCATTTAGTATGGCACATCTGCAGCTAGTGGGATTTGGCTTTATTGGTGTGAATGTATCATAAAGACATTTACATATATCCCATGAGCCTCCACTGCAGGAGGCTTGAGGTATTGGACAGTGAAGACTCTAACTTTTCTGGGACTTTTCTTGACGTTTTTACTAAAAGTTTTGGTTGTACTGGTAGCTTTAAAATTTGATGTAACAAGAGGTCAAGGATAACAGGGTCTGACGGCATGGTAAGTGAAGCACAAATCACCTCTCAGGGGTCTGCAAGATACAAGAGAACAGGGACAACACTTTCAGTCTGTCCTGGCAACTAGTGAAGCACAAATCACCTCTCAGGGGTCTGCAAGATACAAGAGAACAGGGACAACACTTGTCTTGGCAACTGAGATTTTTAAGACCAGGATATTTTTGGTAAGGAACCTCTAGGGCTTCTCAAATTTTTTTTATGTGTGTATTGAGATACATGCAAGAAGGGAGCATTATATTCTGTGATGGGTCTGAGCAGAATTGAATATATGGGAACAGTCACTTACATGAATTTAAATTAAATACCCTTGTTGGCACTTACTTGTCATATGTAGAAGGATGTCCTAACTACAGTAGCCACATGGGGATCAAAGGAGATGAAACTGTTTACCCAGGTGCCTATATCTCTTGATACTGTTTCTCTTCACAATAGAGTGTTGTCAGTACTGTATTTGTTGTGTTCAATTTCAGCCCTTTTTCCATGTAGTAGATATTTATTTGCATAAGCTTATTTTAAAGGGTATAAACATTGTCAGGGGGGGGGGTTGACAGTTGCACTCAGTTTTTACAATTCTCAGCAAAGTTGGTCAACCATTCATCCTGGTTTTCAGCTTTGAGGTCAGAGAAATAAATACTGAACAGTATTTGACCAATTACAGATGCTTGAAGAATACTAGTGTTTATTTCTGTCTGTTAAAAGAGGCACCTGCTACACGGACAAGTATGAATGTGTCCAAACATTCTGTTTTTAAGACATTTGGCTATCCATCTTACCATATATAGGGATCAGTGTTTATGGCCAATAGCTTCTTTACAATTCTGGCATGCGGTATAGGATCAAAAACCTTGGCCAGATCAAGATAAGCAGCATGAAGAGTGTGACCACTGTTGGCTGCTTGAGTGACCTTCTTAAAGAGGTTGGAAACATTTTGCAACCATGATCTAGCTTTTACGAAGACAGACTGTTGTGGGACAAGCCTAGCGAGATGTTTGATATCACAGTTTATGAAATAAAGATGTGCTGCTTGGTTTTACAGATTAGACTCATAAGGTTGATAGGCCTGTAATTTCCAGGGTCTGTAGTTAGTCTACCCTTATGGAGGGGCATCACTTTAGCAGCGCATGAAGATTTGGGAACATATGCTTTAGCCAGGCTTAGGTTAAACAGTTTAAAAAGGGTTTGGCAAGTATGCGTCCAACTGTATTAGACAACCATGGTGGAAGTATTTTGGTCTTTATATGCATTGTTTCTCAAAGTCACTCAGCATATCCTGCAAGTAACAGTGAAAGTTGTGAGCATCATTGCATAACACCTCTAGCCAGCTAATAACTGACAAACACACAAGTATTTCTTTGATTTTGTCACCATGCCTTTTTAATCCTTCTGAAAGATAAATTCTAGAAACCCATCAATGTAAAGGAGCGAATACGGACTAAAACACTTTATCCAGACACATTGTGAACTTGAATTAGAAGTGATGTAAGTTGTTAGGCCGTTAACAGGTTAAGTTGCCGAATGTGTTTGGCACTGCATTTTGTAACTGCACTTTTTGATGAGGTATATGATTTATACAAGCTTTCTTGTCAGGATAGCCGTGTTATAATTTATATTGAAACAAGTTCAGTGATGAGCATACTGTGAAGCTTACTGTAACAGACCATATGCAAGCATAGATGCTACATAGTTCCATGACAGATGAATTACTCGATGAAGCCTGAGGCACACTGCACCCTCATTTATTCTGCCCTAAGGATACCTCAGCTGGAAACCACCATGATGAAGTAAACATAGTATTATTTCTGCATCAGTAGCCTTGTATATTCTAGAAAGAAAGAATCTATGTCTGACTTTCTCTGTTCCAACCTTTTTGGATATCCAGTCTTCTGATCCATTATTTGTTTTTATCTTAAATTCCCTTTAAGTTATTTTCATATTTCCATATTACTATAAGCCCCTCCTTTGTTGAATCTCATGATGTGTATGTCAAAGTCATCTTGAAGAACCCAGATGTGTCTTAGTAAGTCCATACATGACAGAAAGTTTAAACCTAACCTTCTCTCAGCTACTTTCCAGTGTAAAGCATGTCTCTTCCTACAAAGTCACCTTTAATTATATATTCATTGGATCATCTAAGTTAGTGTCAAGAGAACAAAAGAACCCTTGTATCTTTCCACTAGGCTAGCCTGAAGTGAAATGGCACCCTTAGTGAGGGGTTTTATCGATGTTCTTTGTGTTTCACTGTTGCAGTCATCACACTTGGGTTATCCTGACAGGGGTAGCCCTCAGTCGGCCCAAATACCAGAGTCTTAGTATTTCTGCATCGGTTGCTGTCACTCCAGGACTGACATCAGGTCATCAGTGGTATAAAATCAGGCAGCTGACGCCATTACATCAGTCTTTCTTGCTGAGGAGCCCGAAGCAGAAGCAGTTCTCATGAGTGTCTGTCGGCCGCTACCTGAGTTTTCGTTTCAAAATTGAAGTTGAAGTCTTCTAAAGCTAAGTACCTTGTTGGAGATCCTTTTTTTCTTGCTGTAACTGATGTCAGAAAAAGTTAACAATTGTCTCGTCTGTGGAAAGCAAATACCAAACCGAGATTTCCATTCTTACTGTGTCACCTGTTTAGGCCCAGACCATGACATCCCTCGCAGTCGGTGGTTTTGTGTTTTGTTCAGTGCCAGAACTATATGCCGTCGGGCCCTTATTGTAGCTAAATATTTTCGCTCTCAATCTCTGTATTCTGAAATGGCTTCGGTAAGCCATCCTACTACCGATCTTCTGAAAAAACATAAGGATAAAGACAGAGACAGTCCGCACAGGTTCAAAACTGCCACCGACGCTTCAGTTAAGCTAGTTGCCAGTTTGCTGGTCCTCAGTGAGGCACTTTCGCAGCCCCTGATGCCTGCTTCTGTGGATTCGCAGGCCACTACCGAGATCCGTTCGGAGTCTGGTATGCCACAAGACTCTTCTTTGTCTAAGGATCCTGTGGATGTCTCTACCTTGGATGGGTCTGGAGCCGTTGAGCAGGCACCAGCTTCTGAGGAAGTTCTTCACACTACCGATACTCGACACAAACCGACAATAACTTTCACGTCTTCATTTCTTTCTAAAACTACCGAGTTTCTAAGGCCCAGGGTGCGAAATGCGCCTAAAAAAATGACGACCCAAGCTCAAGCACCTGCTTCCATGCCTCAATCTCAAATGCTTAAAATGGCGGAAGACCTTATCTTGCTTATTAGGGGAAGCCAGCCTACCTCTTCCAAAAGAAAAAGAGACTTGTCCCCAGCAGTTTTGTCTGACTAGGTGTCCGATGACTCTGAGGTTTCTGAATATGAAGACATGCAACCCTTGTCTCCTGATGAAGATTCCAATGCAGAGGAATCCATTCTTTCTGCCTCTCCTCCAGAGGATTTTTTATTTGGTGAAACCATACATACTTTAAGGGAGCATTTCCAATGGGAGAGTCAGGACTATCCTTTGTCCAAAAAGAGACTCAGAGAATTCTTAGATTTATCACAGCACAGACCTTTAGCCATTCCTCCTGTCCTGGATGTTGTGGATGACGTTTTTATGGAATCCAGTTTAACTCCTGATGCCCTTCCTCCTGCTTCCAGGAAGCCTGATAGGTATTACAGAGTCCCTGACTCTCACAAATTTCTTTTCAAGAATCCTACTGCAGACCCAGAGGTCATCTCCCAAGGACCTAAAGGAATAAAAGCAACCACAACTAAGAATCCCACCCCCTTGGACAGGGATTCTCGAACTTTAGACAGATGGGGTAAAAAAAGTATGCACCTCTGCAACTTTTGCCATTAGTGTACTAAATTGTCAGTTCCACATGCTGAAATACCAGCAACATACTATGGAACTCCTTAAACGAAAAATATCTACCTTTCCAGCTTGTACAGAAAATAAAGAATTACAGGAGCTTGTGCATTCTGCAAGCCAAGTTACTAGACACAACTTGCAATGTGGTTTTGACACCCTAGAAGCATCCTGCAGGGCAGCAGTCACAGGTTCTGTACTTAAAAGACATGCTTGGCTTAATGAACAGACCTTGCCAGACCATGTCAAATCAAAACTATTGGATGCACCATTGAACAAAGACAATTTGTTTGGCACCAAGAAGGAAGAGGTCTTAAAAAAGATGGAAGAAAAAGCTAAATCTGTGCAGACAGTTAAAGACTTTTTACAGGTCTAGCCTCTGTGGTTCAGTAGGCATTGCCCCTCCAAGCACTGGTCCTTTCTGGCTCCCTCAAGTCTAGCTCAGATGAGACCTAGGGGAACTAGATACCCCCAGATAGCAGTCCCAGGGAATGCATAGATCTAAGCAATCGAGTTCCTCCACTTCAAAAATAGGGAGTGCTAAGTCACCTCCTTATGGAAAGAACTCACAATGACTTTACACCTCCACCCCTTACCTCTGCCCACCTACTTGTGCCCCAAGGAGGAAAACTCTCCTCCCATGCCAAAAATTGGGCCTCTATCACCAACGACCGATGAGTTTTCAACATAGTGTCCCAGGGATACAAATTTTATTTCCACACTCTCCCTACCCCAGAAGGGTTTCCAGATCTTTCTCCAAGCCAGTGGGCAAAGGCACAAAACCAAGTCCATTCCCTGCTCTCCATGAGGGCAATACAACCTGTTCCTGCAGAATAGATAAGCCAAGGTTTTTATTCCAGGCTTTTCCTGGTACCGACAAAAGAGTGCACCTGGTGCCCAATCCTAGCTCTATCAATTCTAAACACCTTCGTGGTGATACCAAAATTCAGAATGCTCACCCTCCAGCAGCTTCTTCCTATGCTATCCAAGGATGCTTGGTTAGCCACCCTAGACCTCAAAGAGGCCTATCTGCACATCACAGTCAGGGATTCCTGCAGGAAATATCCCTGTTTCAGAGCAGGATCTATGCACTTTCAGTTTTCTGCATTTCCCTTTGGCTTATCCACTGCTCCCAGAGTTTTCACAAAATGCCTGGCTCTAGCCATTGCTTTTTGCAGACAAAGGAATACTCAAATTTACCCCTACTTAGGGGGCTGCCTGATTCAGGCAGACAGGAAAAGCTGTTACAGCACCTGATCTTTGTAAGGCACCTACTGACCTCCCTGGGGTACACTATAAACAAAAAGAAATCCAAACTAGTACCCACTCAGAAAATTGTATTCCTGGGAGCAAGCCTGGATACAGCTTCCCAGATGGTATTCCTTACTCCAGAAAAACAAACCTATCTGACAGGCTACTTCTTTCAACTATCCACCAGAACCCAGGTATCCACAAGGAAAATTCAGCAAGCTCTGTGGTTCATGACATCCTACATTCTACTCATTCCATATGCCAGACTGCATATGAGGAAACTTCAGTGGTACCTAAAAAGCTTTTGGTGTCAACACTGTCAGGACCTGGAAACTATCATACCTATGATACCCTGTCTAAGGAAACATTTTATTTGGTGGGCAGCAGCATGCAACCACAACAAGGGTCTTCCCTTCTCAAAACCCCATGCTGCCCAGACCCTAACCACAGAGGCATCAGATTATGCCTGGGGTGCACACCTGGATGGCAGGTGCATTCAGGGCTGTTGGAACCCAAATCAAATACATCTGCACATCAACCAAAAAGAAATGCTAGCTGTTCAGCACACTTTGACAGCTTTCAGACCCCTACTCTCCCTGGGGCCTCTACTGATCAAAACAGACAACACCACCGTGATGTGGTACATCAACAAGCAGGGAGGAACTCACTCTTATCCCCTCTGCAGGCTCGCCATAACCCTTTGGCACACAGCTTCAGCCATGCAAATTCACCTGCAAGCACAATTCCTGCCAGGCTCCCAAAGCTCTCTGGTTGACAACTTAAGCAAAAACCTCCTAGACCCACATGAGTGGCAGCTGGACCACAGCACCTTAACCTTGTAACCCAGAAATGGGGCACCCTGAAGGTGGACCCATTTGCCTCCCACAACAATTACCAGCTCAGCAAATTCTGCACCAGGGAACCTCACAGCAAGGTCTGGAAAGTGGATGTCATATCCTTCCAGTGGGTAAACCTCTCGATCTATGCATTTTTCCCCTCCACCTCTACTTTCAAGGGTACTACTCAAAATAAGAGAGGAAAAACCAAGAGGAATCTTGATTGCCCCAGACTGGCCACACTAGCTCTGGTACCCACTGCTACGCAGTCTGTTACCCCTGCCACCATGGCACCTACCTCAGTTCCCAACTATCCTGACCTAGCAGAACAGAGAATTCTTGCATCCACAATTGCAGACCCTGAACTTGTCATCCTGGCTTATTCCCTGACCTCTCCTCCCATTACCAGTCTAAGCAAGCAAGTCCTGGATGTTATACATGAGGCCAGATGCCCCAGCACTAGAAAATCCTATGCTGACAAGTGGAAAAGGTATTGCACCTGGATCCAGGCTAAAGGAGCTGAAACAGCACAGCCCTCCCTACCTCTCATCCTGGATTACCTAGCAGACCTACTACACAGTAGCCTATCCTTCTCTTCCATTAAAATCCATGCCTCTGCTCATTACAGCACAGAGCCACCTCCCTTTTCTCACCCTCTCATCAAACAGTTCCTAAGAGGGGCTAACAATTTAAGGCCACCCAGAAGAGCTCCTATCCCAGCTTGGGACCTTAACGTAGTGTTGGAAAAGCTCACACTACCCCTCTTTGAGCCTGCAGCTTCAGCAGAATTAGAATTCCTCTCTTGGAAAACAGTCTTGCTTCTGGCCGTCACTTCAGCTAGAAGAGTTTCAGAGCTGCAAGCACTCATGGCAGTAGAGGCCTTCATCATTTTTCATGCTGACAGGGTCTCCCTCATGACTAACCCAACTTTCATGCCTAACGTGGTGTCCAGTGTGGCTCTCAACCAATCTTTTCATTTGCCCACCTTTTTCTGTAACTCACAAAATAGGGGGAAAGGATTCTGCATTCTCTAGATGTGCACAGACAACTCAGATTCTACCTGGATAGGACTAAATATTTTAGGAAAACTAACCAATAGCTAGTCAGCTTTGCAGCAGGTGCAGAGGGCAAGGCCATATCCAAACAAACAGTCTCCAAGTGGATAGCACACTGTATCCATTTCTGCTACAAATACCATGGGAAACTGCCCCCTAAAGGGGTCAGGACACATTCCACCAGGGCAACCTCCACCTCTGCAGCTTTTCTCAGAGAGGTCCCTACCAGGGACATCCTGGAGGCTGCACCATGGGAGTTCTGTTCATACTTTCACCAAGCATTACCACCTGCCCATCTTCTCCAAATCCAGGACAGGCTTTGCAACCGCAGTCTTGCAGGGCATCCTAACCAGCCCCCAGTCTTCTTGACTGCCTCCACCCTTTTCTTCAGCTTTGGGAATCAATCCAAGTGTGATGACTGCAACAGTGAAA